>NW_006408581.1:693045-705942 GCF_000296735.1 Chrysochloris asiatica | reverse complement strand
CAACCACACCTTGGAAAACTCTATACAGGGTTGCTATGACTCCTGGTTTGACACTACAAGATAAACACTGGGCTGGGAACCACAAGATCAGCAGTTCAAACTGACTTTGAGTTCCAGTGCTTATCCACACCATTTTTTTTCTCTCACATATGAAATAAAACATATGCATATCTATTTTACATATTTTATATATAGAGAGAAAGAGACAGACAGGCAAACAGAGAGATAGAGAAGAAGTCAGAGGGAGAGTGAGACCTAAGGAGGAAGAGAGTTCCATATGTACCCCGTATAGATATGCCTCATAATATTCATTTAGGCAATGGGCAACTTCCCTTCAGGAGGCACTTAAGAGGGATTTTCTTGAGTTTGCAATACCAAGGCTGACCAAGTTCAGTTGCAGTCCTTAGTTGAAGCTATAGCCCCACAGTCAGAGCAGCAGCTGAACCTTCCTGGTATTCTCTGCTTTTAGCCAAAAGCCATCTGATATTGCCAATGCCTTCCCTCATTCCTAGTCCTCTTCTGGACTGGGCTTGAATTTCGGGAACTTCCTCATCAACATACTTATGATCTGTTGATCTCATATGGTTAATTGTTCCAGGAGTGCACACTTGTCTGGTATTATTGTTTACTTGAAAATCTGCCTTTTGTTTGGCTGAACATGAAATCTTAGGGGTGATTCAGTTCCTGTCCTTAATGGTGATCAAGGCCAAAGTTACAAGGGTTTCACAAGTCTCTTTTGTTATTTTGAGTTTTGTTCCACATTGTTTCTCCCACTCTGTACGGTGGTGGCTGATGGCTGTGCTCCGTGAAGCCGGTTCCGACTCATAGTGACCCTGTATAGGGTTTCTGAGGCTGTAAATCTTTATGGGAGCAGAACGCTTCATCTTTCTCCCACAGAACAGCTGGTAGTTTGAACTGCTGACCTTGCAGTTCGTAGCCCGATCCATAACCACTATGCTACCAGAGCTCCCATTCTGTCAAGGACCTTCTATTTTTATCTTTTTTCAGAGCAGTTAGTAGTGGTAGCTAGGCATCATTTGGTACTTCTGTTGCCAAACTCAGGGAGGTTAATGTTCACATGGTCCTTTAGTCCTTCGGAATAATTGTTTTCACTATTTTTTGAATATTTTTGCTCTTCTTTCCACTGGACAGGGAGAGAACACTAGTTGTAGTTTATATAGCTGCTCACCAACTTTTAAGGTCCAGGCACCAAAGTAGCCTGGAAATGCACAGTATTTTCTTATAGATGATGTTATTATAGTTGACCTTGATATCCCCTGCTATTTGGTCTAAGTCTCCAGACCCAGGGACACATTCCTTTAAGGGTTTGGTTGTGGATAAGACGTTTATATACATCTGCCCCCTGTTTCCTATATTCAAGCTAGATCGTAAAATGTTCTTCTCAACAATGAATCATTGCTCTTCAATGTGTCATGCCCAGCTTCAGAGACCATATAATGGTCTGATTCAAAATGGCCAATAACAGTCCACTTTCAGCTCATTAACATTTCATATTTCAATTATTATAGGATGCTTTCAGTTGTTTCTCCTAATTTTGACTCATACCACATCAGCAAATGGAGGACTTAAAATATTTAATTCATCCACATCATTAAGTTTGACTCTATTTTGAAAAGGCAACTCTTCCATAATACTATTTTGAGTGCCTTACCTCCTGTTGGGCACTTTTGGCACTACATTAGACAATGTCCTGATACTTTCCATAGGCTTTCATTAGCCAATATTTTTAGAAGTAGTCAAATTTTACCATAGGTATTTGAAATGTCCTTAATATGCTGGTATTTGAAATAACTTTGATATAGCTTTCAGAATCACAGTAACAAGCAAACCACCCCAATATGACAAAGTAGTGGACAAGTAGTGGAAAAACAACTTTCCACAATGGTTTTACAATATAATTAGGCTCTTTTCCAGTGGACACCACAGCAATTTAAGCACTTACGCTACAAGCATGCACTCTTAAAGATTCTGCCTAAATAGATTAAGTATTTCTTTATTTTTCTAAAGGTACACTCTTGTTTGTTTCAAAAATCAGATGAATACTGATTAATGACATTAGAAAAAGTGTCCCTGAAGACAGGTGTTTTTATGATATTTCTGACATTTGTGGTACTGCTTTGTAATTGATATTTCAAATGAAATGTATTTCTACCTTTCCTTTACAAAAAAGAATCTTACTTTTATTATTATAAGATCTTTCCAGTTGCTCTGCATCACTATTAGATTGAACTTGCTTCAATGCATTTTATTTACAACCATTTAATGATATTAGAAAATAAACATGGTGAAACCTATATGTTGTTGTTGTTGTTAAGTGCCATCGAGTCGTTTCCGACCCATAGCGACACTTGTACAAGGTTTCCGAGGCTGTAAATCTTTACGGGAGGAGAACGCCTCATCTTTCTCCCGCGGAACAGCTGGTAGTTTCGAACTGCTGGCTTTAAGGTTCGCAGCCCGATTCGTAACCACTATGCTACCAGAGCTCCTTATAACTACTGAAAATAAAACATGAAACCTTTACAACAAGTTGCTTTTGCTGCATGTTTTACAAAACACACAAAGCAAAATAAAAAAAGTCAATGTAGTTAGTGATCATTGAGTAAAGCTCTTAAACAAATTATTGTATCATACATATAAGTCTTTTAATTTTTAAGAAATGAAAATCACCATGTAAGAGTAATTTTAACTTCTTTCCCAAAAGCAATTTCGTTTAATACATTACTGTTAGAAATACTGAAGAATTATGCACTGTGCTTGAAAAGTTACATTCATCCTCTTTCAAAAAGCTTACTTTAATAGAAGGTTTTCAGTAAGAAGTTATCTGCCGTTCTGTGAATATCTTAGGTACTAATAATCTGAAGGTATATACTTGTATTTTGTGCACATCATCTATAATACAATTTTAACTCTAAAAGTTATCTTTATCCTGCTAGTTAATATGTGCCTACAGGGCATGTTTTTGAATTGCTAACATGTCTTTGTACTGACTAAATTTTGTAAAGACTTAAATACATATAGAGAAAATAATCTTTTGCATTTTAGGTATTCTGATGAAGTCTTTCTTGGACTTAAGAAATTAATATGAACTAAAAATAGCTTTAAAATAAAATAAAAGCACTAAACAGAATCAATTCAAATTATTATAATGAATTAAACCTTTCAACTGTATCAAATTGTCATATAGGCACATGCATAAACTTTGGATTCTGTCCTATTTTTCTGATAATGGGCTTTTCCTGTCTCCAAAGAATTTATTCCCTATGGGGCTTTGACCTAGTGACTTTTATCTGTAGAAGCAGCAGCTCTATTTTTTGTGTATATTTCTAATTCAATATCACAATGGACTCCTTTCCTGGCATCTTAGAAGAATAGCTGATTAAAAGGAACTATCATGCTTCATTTAACAATTAAGCATTGAGTCTAGAGCACTTCACAAAGCATAACTAAAGAAACAAAAATGTGCTTTTGTCCTCCAAGAGTTTATAATCTAATATAATCTAGATAAAGTAGGGTTTCTAAGGTTATCAAATAAAGCTTCAAATGCTAGGTACTATACTACTATCACAGATATTAAGTGGTACAAAGAAAGAGAACAGTGAACTGGTGTGACTGGGAAGAACGTTTATGGAAACTGTCACATAGACATGAAAAATAAACGATAAATAGAATTTTGGGGTGGATAGCAGTCCTGGTGTGGTGCTGTGAGTTAATGTGCTAGACTGCAAAGTTGGTTTGAACCACAAGGTCAGCAGTTCAAGCTCAACAGCTGCTCCTCAGAAAACCGGCTTCACAGCACTTAACAAAAACAGTAGTTATAAAAAACAAATATCATGCAATTAAAATATAGTAATTTCTTTGCATTAAATTTGTTAGTAACTTTATAGTATATCAAGACTTCCTCTTTAATAATTTGGACATGCTGTTAGGAGTTACCGATCCCTGGATAAATATATCTTGATTGCTAAAGTGGAGGGTCAGCAAAAATGAAGACCCCCCAATGAGACGGATTAGCACAGTGGCAACAGTAATGGTTATGCTCAGGCATAACTGCCTTTGTGAGACTGGACAGAGTTTTGTTCTTTTGTGAATAGGGTCTCTGAGTCGGAATCGACTCCACAGCACCTAACAACAATATGTAATTTTACAAAGATTATAATTATATTGACTTTTCTCATATTCCTTTTAAACTATAACTTATGGAATCCTAGTGTGGAGCTGTAGAATCAGCACTAGAGTGCAAATTACAAAGTCAGCAGTTCAAACTCACCAGTTGCTGCTTGGAAACCCTTTACAGGGTTGCTATGAGTCAAACTGACTAGACCGCAATTAATAACAATAAGAACACAATTGATTTCTATTTGATTTACTAAGAGAGTAAAAGTAAAATGTAACTCACATGCTGAGTTTAAAACATGTTAATGTTTACATATGAGTCAATCTAGGATGATAGCTTATTCAAATAAGTGTATGCAGAAAAATGTATGAATTTTTCATATATTTTTAATCAGAAGGTTGCAATTTTTGTCAATGTACTGATTTGTAGCTAGCCTTTCTGCACATTACAAATCAGAGGGGATCTACTGAGGCACTTAAACTCAAGGCAGAAGGGTTATGGTACTGATTTTAGGGATGCCAAAGAAATAGACCTTTATAGATTTCTTGAAGTACACAGGATGATCATGGGGACAAGCATATTAAATCAAGACTTATATGGAGTTCTGGGGTAGTGCTGCAGGATAAGCACTGGGCCATAAGGTCAGTTTGAATCACAAGGTTGGCTGTTCAAACTCACCAGCCACTCCTTGGAAATGCTATACAAGGTCCCTATGAGTTGGAAACACTTTGACGGAAATTAACAACAACAACATGGTATATGAGGTGACATAAAAATATTGCTGCTAGGTTTTCACTTTATTCATGCCAAGGTTTATTCCAAATAAAATATGTTTAAACATGTCCAGTGGAGTCCCTAGTGTGGCACTGTAGGATGAGCTTCAAATGCACCATCTGTTCCTCAGAAAAACCTAAACAGGGTGCCTATGAGTTAGAACTGACTCTATGACACTTACTAGCAAAATAACAAAAGGGGATGACTGCAGACAAGTTCTCTTAGTAATGCACTTGTTTTAATCTTCTTAAGGTACCTGCGATTAAAGAGTCCCAATCAAAACCATTAAATTCAAGGCAGAGACATCAGTCCAGAGGGTTGTAGTATTGTTTGGGGAATTCCAAAGGGGGAAAAAAAATCTTTACAGGTGTTCTTGAAGTACACAGGATGGCCACGGGGCTAATAACAAATACGATTTGGGAAATGGAAAACTGCTTTGGTGAGCAAAAGGCCAGGAAAGGTGTGCTGAAACACTATTTTTTTCCATCGCAACTATTCTTATTCTTTGAGGGTAGTAACAGTTATGAGAACTGCATGGGGAACTTTACCCCATGTACTCTACACTCCTGATCTTAACACTCCAGATTTATTTTTGTTCCCTAAATCCAAAGACCAGTTATAATGAACACAGTTGTATTCCTTCGAGGATGCTTCAACTGCCTTTTGATGTGGTGTAAATAAATTCTTCAAGAAAGGCTTAGAGTGATGAAAATATTGCCTTCCGAAGTGTGTAGACCTCGAAAGAATGCATGTTAAAACACAATACCTTTACATTTTGGTATTTTGTTTAATAAATATTTTTTATGATTTTGTAGCAATCATTTGGCTTACCCTGTTTTTAAAGCCCTAACATTATAATTTTCTTATAGAGATGTTTTGACTTTATTCTTTCTTAAATATTCAATATTTCCTCTGTCTTCATGAGCCTATGCATTCAAATTACAACTTTTTGTTGTTTTTTTTATAATTATTGTTATTTTATCATTATTGTTATTTCTGGATATACTCTTTATTATTGATTTTTCTGTTCATTATTATATTATATATATATTTGTTTGCTTCTTCTTTGCATGTCTAATGCTTTTGCATTGGGTCCAGGCATCCTTATTTTTATCCCAGTGTTTGTTGGAAATGATATATATTTACAGGTATTCTTGAAATTTATTCTGGGATTTGCTGAAATTAGTTAAAAGAAATTTAACCTTTTGATGTGGTTAAGCACAGTTGAGTCATTTCAGACTCATAGCGACTCTGCATGGGTTTCTGAGGAATGATTGGTGTGTTTGAACTACTGACCTTGGGGTTACCAGTCAAGTGCTTATCCTACAGCATCATACCAGGACTCTATTTAAGTCTATTTAACTCTATTTAAACTTTGTTAAGCATTGAGACACCTACACTTTTTAAAAACAGATTTGTTTTCTCTCTTCTCAGACACTCAGAAAATTGTATACCCAATTTTCTATAAAACACATCGATTTCTACTATGAATAATGAGGACACAAACTGTTCTTGCCCCTGAGTGAATTTCAGGTGTACTTTCTTCTCATTTTGGTTGTTTTTTTTTTTTTTTTCATTTTGCTTATGCCTGGCATTGAGTAGTTTTTAAAAATTTGCATGCTAATCAATACTCAGTTGATGACTGATTTTTGTAAATATTAAGTCTACATTGTCAAATAATCTAATTTAAAATAAAGGCAATGAGTCATATTGACAATTTAAATTGAAGAGAAAGAGTACATTAAAAAGCTGCAAGAAGGACTTGTCACTCTATTTCTTTAAAAATTGATGAGTGAAAAACTTATGAATAACAACAGAAAACTGTCTGATACAGTGGCAAGCAATGAGTCCCTCATGTTGGAAGGGACTCAGAATTTAATTGGGAGAAAACTGCCTCCTCAAATTTGGTTGCTGTTGGTAAGTGTTATCAAGTCAGTTCTGATTCATAGCAACCCTGTATAGGGTTTCCAAAAGAGCAGCTGGTGAATTTGAACCATCAACCTTGCAGTTCAAACCCAACTTGTAGTCCAGTTCATTAACTCACAGCGCCACACCAGGATTCCTTTCTCAAATTAGAGTCTTGATTATTCACAAAATAAAGTGACTAGACTAAAATTTTCTTGACCATCGTTTATTAACTTGGTATAACTCAAAATGTCAAGAAACACCTGGAAATAGATATTAGTAATCAGAATGTGAACTATACCAAATATGAATCTAGGAAAATTTGAAGTTGTTAAAAATGCAGCTGAACATTTAAAGATAGATAGCCTAAATACTATTAAACTGAAACAGATTGGTATTAACCATTTTGAGTTGTTCCATTATGTGGTCAGCTATGCTGGGAATAAGAAATTGAAGAGGAATGCTTTGCATTCGTTTTCATAAAAAAAAAAAAAAAATTAAGATCTATCCTGATATACAATATTGTCAGTGATAAGATAATATTCATTCACTTACAAGAAAGACCAGTTAATTTTACTATTATTCAAATTTATGCACTAATCATTACCAAAGATGAAGAAATTGATGATTTTTACCAACTTCAGCAGCCTGAAATTAATCAAACATGCAATCAAGATACATTGGTAACTACTGATGATTGAAATGCAAAAGTTGTAAATAAAGAAGAATCAGAAATTGGAAAATACGTCTTGATGACAAAAACAATGCTAGAAATATCCTGATAGAATTTTCCATGGTAAATGATTTATGGGAACATGTTTTTTCCAAATGACAAACACTGGATTTCGAACAACAAGGTCTGTAGTTCGAGATCTCCAGCTTTTCAAGGGAGAAAGATGTTTTCATCTTCTGTGAAGATTTAAAGCCCCAGAAACCCTATACAGAGCTGCTATGAGTCAGAAATAATACAAATGCGCTTAATAACAAGAATAATTATATATTAATTGAAGTCCCATTTTCCAACAACATACACAGGAACAATACCTGTGGACCTCACTGGATAAAATACACAGGAATGAATTTTAATAATTTCTGTAATTACTGTTGAATGAGATGATGAAGACGCTCAATATTATCAGTTAGACAAGTTACGTAGCTGACTGTGGGTAAGATCATCAATTGTTTATATGCATTTTCCGACAACATAAATAGCAAGTGTACATGTGGACTTCACTGGATGAAATACACAGGAATCAAATTGACTAGATCTGTTGAAAGAGATGATGGAAAATATCATCAACCAGAGGAGGCCAGGGACTGAGTGATCAAATCATTAATTGTTCATATGCAAATTATGGAATGTCATCAAAGACCTCATACACAGATAAAGTAACAGGTCATTGAAAAGACAGGAAAGAAATAAAATCCTTTTGGTGGACAGAACTGGTGTTCTTCCAACCCTGACCTGCTTTCAGTCAATAGCATTCTTGCTGCCTCACCTCCCATGCCAACCCCAGCCAGCAGCCCTCCATCATTTAATTTCCCTGGCAGCATGCCACTTGCAGAACATGCTTCAGAAGTTTTAATGAGATTTGTCCACTTCTTCCTCAGTTGGTAGTACTCACTCTCATAAATTGCATACTGCAGGCCTACTGTTTTCATGACTGACCGTGGGTGCTCATGCTTGCTGCCATGCTGCATCCCTTGTGTCTGGGATGATGACCTTCAATATGTCTTGTACTACAGACCTGCTAACTCCATGCCCACCATCACCTTTCATTCCTAAACTAGTTGAGTGGCAGCAAGCCACCTGAGTACAACACCAGTCAATTGCTCTGTCTTTCCCACATATTAACCTAGCTGAGCTCTGCAAGCCACTCTAGCGCATCGTCAGACATGTATACACCACACAACCACCTTCACCCCTGAGGATTCTCTTATCCCACTGTCTGGAGGAAATCAGTGGGACTATGAAAACATATGCACCTCCCTCCACAAGCACTGATAAACATCTCAGTGCTGCCAAATAAGTAACCAAAATCTCATGTGTGCTCCAACTGCCCAGTTATATCAAAACATCAAAACAAAAAATCAAAGTAAAGGAAACAACAGACAGACAACAAATAAATACAATAACACAATAGCTCATATGTGACAGAGAATTTCAAATCACACAAAGGGACAGCATAAGATGGTTCAAGCATGTGACCAAAATTCATGGCCATGAAACCTATTAAGGAATAAATGATAACTACCTAAGAAATTCAAAAGAATTATAATATTTAAGATTCTTCAGTAGATTAAAGAGAAGAGTAAAGAAAACACAGAAAAAAAACACAAAAAACAAAAAAAACCCAAAGGAATCATAGGTATAATCAATGAAAATACCAGCAATATTCTGAAAGAATTCAGGATAATACAAGAACAATTTGACAAAATAAATGGAAAATTATGTCATAAAAAATTAGTAAAAATTGAGAAAATTTACACTAAGTCTCGGAAATAGATAATGCATTGGAATAACAAACAAGCTGCACTCAATCAATGAAAGACAGAATCTGTGCAATTGAGAAGAAATCACTTGATGCCAATCTGTTAGAGGAACAATCAGAATAAAGAATTTTAAAAATTGAAGAAAGTATAAGAGATATGTGAGACACCGTCAAGAGGAATAATTTACATGTGATCAGAATTCTCAAACAGGGAGGAAAAAACAAATAAAAAAGAACAAACAAAATTAGCTAATATCATGAAACACAAGAAGATATTGATTCAAGAAGCTTAATGCACCTCAAATAGAAGAAATCCCAAAGATATTCACCAAGATATATCATCATCAAACATCACATAACCAAAGAAAAGGAGACTCCTAAGAGCAGTTGAAGAAAAATGAAATGTTATCTTAAGAGAAGCCATGAAGCAAGAAGGCAATGGGATAATATACACAAATCTCTGAAAGAAAAAACAAACAAACAAAAAACCTACCAAGAATCATACATCCAGAAAAAGTGTCTCAAATACTATGATTAAATAAGAACATTTCAAGTTAAACAGAAATTATGGGAACTTGTAAAATCCAGACCCCCCTTACAATACATGCTAAAGGGAGTCCCTCAAACAGAGACTCAACAATGTCAGACAACACCCTGAAATTAAGATAGCATCACCTGGAAACCAACACAGTTATAGAATTTTCAAAACTAAAATAAACTTGCAAGATTGAAATTAGGAAAACTGAGATGTCAATCTCTCAACAACTACAGTGCAAAGAGAGGAAATAAATAGTATATGACAGAACTTCTAAATGGTGAAGAAGTCAAACTAATAGCAAGGTAGAACAGACTGTTTTAAAATTAAAAAGATAAAAGTAAATTTCAGGGTAATGACAAAGAAAATTAATCTACTTTCTCATCAAAGTAAAAAATGATGCAATCATGAAGATCAGTGAACATCAAATCAACAGCAATGAAAAAATAAAAAGAAATCCATAAATAAAATCAACTCAGCTGGAAAAGCATATGGTACAAAGAAATCATCAAAACCACACTTGTTTTTAATGGACAAAAAAAGAAAACAAAAACAACAAGAGCAATAAAGCTATGCTATTTTGTTTTTGTTAAGGGCTATTCAGTCAGTTTTGATTCATAGTGAACCTGTATGGGGTTTCTGAGGAGCAGCTGGTGGAGTTGAACCACTAACTTTATTTTTAGCCTTCAGTTAAATGTTTATCTTACAGCACCACACCAGGAATCTTTATTACTGATGTTGTTGCTAAGTGCTGTTGAGTTCAGTTTGTCTCTGACTCATGCATCCCTGTGTAGGGTTTCTGAGAGACTGGTGGTTTGAATCAACAACCTTGTGATTCAAACCGACCTTGCAGTCCAGTGCATTATTATGCAGTGCCACACCAGGACTACTTATTACTGATAGCGTTAGCATTGTTGTTGTCATTGTTAAGTTCCATTGAGTTGTTTTTGACTCACAACAACCCTGTATAGGATTCCTGAGGAGCAGCTGGTGAGTTTGAACTGCCAACCTTGCAGTTCAAACTGACCTTGCAGTCTAATGCATTAACCCGTAGTGCCACACCAAGACCCCAGATATAGCTTTAGTTATAGCTTCATTAGAGTCCTGGTGTGGCATTGTAGGATAAGTACTGAACTGTTAACCACAAGGTGAGTACTTCAAACACATCAACTGTTTCTCAGAAACTCAACACAGAGTTGCTATGAGTTGGAACAAAATTGATGGCCTTAACAACAACAAAATTCAGGAATTAACTGAATTCAAATGAATTAAATACATGAGTCAAGATACAGAGGGTAGCAGAATGGATAAAGAAGCATAGCCCATCAATATACAAGGGACACCTCAGATACAATAATAAAAATAAGCTAAATATTAAAAGGTAGACAAAATGTATCAAGCAAATAGTATCCATAAAAAAGCAGGAGTGTCAATATTATTCTCTGACAAAATGGGCTTTATGTAAGGAGCAAAACAAAACAAAACCATCAGGATAAACAAGCAAAGAACATATGACAGATTTAAAAATTTCATGGGTAAATAGGATTAAAAGATAATGGAATTTTTCTATGAAAAATTTTGAAACCTCAATGTATAATGAATGAAGGATCAAATCAACAAGAGTACTACAATAATGCGATTATGGAAGTGAGGTCAAACCTCCTCTAACACAAGGAGGGAGGATGAGAATTGCCATCAGCATCCGCCCAAAGGCTTATTATTCCTGTGTGGTTGCAGTCAGACATGCCTCCATCCTCCAATCTTATTAATTCTGAAAACAACTGTCCCTCCTACAGCATTCTCTACAACTAAGTTGGGTTTGATAATTCAATGGCTACACAGAACTAGCATACAAATCTCACAATTATGGAGTCTATTATGGTAAGTTAAGGAGCTCTGGTAGCATAGTGGTTACAAGTCTGGTTTCTAATCCAAGGTCAGCAGTTTGAAACTATCAGCCATTCTGTGGGAGAAAGATGAGGTTTTCTGCTCCTGTAAAGATTTACAGCCTCAGGAATGCTATGCAGGGTTGCTAGGCAGAACCGACTCCAAGGCACATAATCACCAACCACCACCACTACGGAAGTTAACAGGTCACAAATTCATGGTCAGAAATACTCAGGGTTCAGTACTTCCAGTCAGAAGAACGTCTTCTCAGCATTGCTATGCTCACATATAGGCCTGTCTCCAGTCCTTGGCACCTTGTCCTCCCTTTTGCCCTGCACAGGTAATGCCACGATCTTTAGGATTGCTGACAAATGTCTAAAAGCATTCCACTCCACTATAAGCCTCAGCCCAAAGACTTTCAGCTCCAGCGCAGTGGGTCAGCAAACCTAGTGTCCTCAATTATGTGCTTGGAGACATCTTACTCCACAAGTAAGTCTCCTTCCAGAAGGCACTCAGTTTTACTTACTCTGTGGATCAAAAAACTCAACAATCTGTTTTATATGCTGGCTTTGGTTTCTGTTCCTACCACTTCTCTGTTTCTTCCCTGGTGTCACAGCTCTGTTTCCTGGGTAAAGAGGTTCAGTATACAGGAGTCTCAGGGTACAAACCAACACTCTTCTGTCAGTTTGTTGTACTGTGGTGGCTTGTGAGTTGCTGTGACTCTGAAAGCTATGCCAGTGGTATTTTAAATACCAGCAGGGTCACCCATGGTGGACAGGTTTCAGGTGAGCTTCCAGATGAAGACATACTACGAAGAAGGAGTGACAAACTACTTCCAAATATTTAGTCATTGAAAACCTTATGAATACCAGAGAAACACTGTTAGATATAGTGCTGGAAAATGAGCCATCAGGTATAAGTCACTCAAAATGTGACTGGGGAAGAGCTCCATTCTCAAAGTAGAGTTGATCGTGATGACACAAATGGAGTAAGCACATTGTAGTAAAGTCCATAGGACCTTCATTTGCTAGTGGGGCACAACTCAAAACTAAGAGAAATAGCTGTAAACATCCATTGAAAATCAGAACATGGAATGCACGAAGTTTGAATCTGGGAAAATTAGAAGTTGTCAAAAATGAATTTGAACGCATAAACATCAATATCTTAGG
>NW_006408581.1:683336-688210 GCF_000296735.1 Chrysochloris asiatica | reverse complement strand
CAGCATTGTCGAGGTCCAATATCGGGTTCTAGCCTCGACAATGCTGGTATGCTGGTTCTGCATATTCTGAATCCTGGCACTAAAACATTGCACCAAAGCAGCACACCAAAGTGGTGCAACAGGTTCCTGCTTCATACTGGTGTGACTCCCAACCATGTGGCTTCGAAATCCTGGAGACCAGAGGATGGGAGCTGGCCACCCCTCTGCTCACCAGGAGAGTATAGAAAAAAGAAGGAATTGCACACCTCCTGTCTTCTATGTCAATCCACTCTGCTAGTTCACTGTCTGTTGCCAAAGCTGCTGACAAGATGGTCATGCTTCATCTGGGTTCCCATTTACCCATCAGTCTCCCTCTATCCCAGTCTCTGCTCAGCTTCTCCTCCCAGTGATAGCATGGATCTACCAATCTAAACAACATGGAATTGATTTAGTCATTAGGTCTCGATAAATAGGACCCTATAAATGATAAGGCTAATTTAGAAATTAGCCAAGATGATCTCATGGTCCTAGATGGAAAATGGGGCATGTTTAAGCCCACCCAGGCTGTGAATATTGTTTTCTCAGGAGCTAATCCACTGCGACACTAAAAGTTGGAATGTTTGAAGAGTATGTTGCCTTATTGTTTCTTTTTTCAAAGAATTCTATCCTGATGTCAAATTAAATTAAGTGTACATCCAAATGTACTTTACACTATATAATGGGTCTGTTCTTTGTCATGGGCATGACCGTTTTGAGAGATTATTCTCCCTGTCCTCCAGACTGTTGTCTTTCTGTCAATAAGGCTTGGATCGGATCTCTCCCCATCTCTGATTGACTACAGTGACAGGTGGCAAACCCTCTTTTCAGTATGGCAACACCAGCAGGCACTCAATCCACTTATTTAACCTTTCCTGTGAAGTTCAGCGTGCCTGAATTTTCATCTTTGTCTGTTTCATTTGATTTCGCAATTTATTTCAGAGGGCCCGTATAGTATGTTTGCCTAGTTCATTATCTTGCTGGTCAGATTACTCTTAAGAAGGAAAGATGGTGAAACTTCTTCTCTTGTACTTTGAACATGTTATCCAATTTATAATTCTTGTTTTCTGTGTTTTAAAATATACATTAATAATTGTATTACTTAATTAGGATATTTTCCAAATGATTAAATATTCTTAAAACAATTAAATAATTTAAGGTTGTATGTTTGATTAATATTTGAAATTTATTAAAAATCCAGACCCATGAGGCCTTTCCAAACTGTTGTTCTGTGTTACGTCATCTCTCTCCATAAGGATAGATTTTTTTTTTTTTTTTTTTCCTGTTTTCTTCTCCCAGGTGCAAAGGCTAACACCATGGCACTCAAAGCAAAGCAACAGGAGCTGTTATTTCCACATATTCTGTATTTTTCTGTAGCAGAGATCGGTGAGATGAGTTCAGGAGAATTTTCCTACCCATCTTTAAGTAGTTGTTATTCTGCTTTTCTAGACCTGCTAAAAATATATATATACTTTCTCAATATTTTTGGCATTATTGTCTGTGAACTCCAGGTAAGGATCTTAAAAAAAAAAAAAAAGTAAGACAGTGAAACTCTTCTCCAGGGTTTTTACACGATCATTCTCTCTTAATTTATCTAAATTATTCTTACTGTTTTTAGGTTGCTTCTTACATAAATCATAAACACATGTTTCTTCTTCTATTTTGTTTCCTTGATTGCCTTGTAAAATCAACTCCTTTATAAATCCAAGAAAGATTGTGAACTTTCAGATTGTCTGTCCTTCATTTATTGAATAGTCAGATCATACACAGCACTCTTCTTAAAAAAACAACTATTTACTCTTTGATCACTCACTTTAATGGTACTGTGTGTGTTAATTGAGTCAGTTCTGACTCATAACTACCCTAGATAGAGTTTGAACTGCCAACCTTGAGGTCAACAGTCTAGTACTTACCCTACCACATCAGGAGCCTCTTAATTAAGCTTCACAAAATATTGAGAAAATGTACACTAATTTTCTAAAAAGTTTTGTTAATGTTAGCTATATATTTTATTTTTTATATGTAATATCGTGCTTTGCATTGCAGCATGGAGATAAGGAGTTATGTTTTCTATGCCTTAGAGCATTTTGTTCTTCTGAGATATTTAAGGTCTGCAAATGTAGGGAAAACATCATGTGAAATAGCCAGAGAAAAAGGGTGGGTGATGAGAAACTGCAGCTGCTGTTGCCTATAATTTATACAATTACTATTGTTACTCATTCTAATGTCTTTCCAAATTGTTGCATTTACTCCTGATTTTGTATGAATGAAGCAGAGGGAGTTCATTAACTAATTGCCTATCTGTACATTCAATGTCTTCTCCCCTCTGAAATGTATTTATTTAGTTAATTGTGGTTATGCGACTGGATGTTTGCAATTACGTGTCTCTAATATATATAGAACATACTTTTCTAAAACAGAATTCACACATCTGGGAGTCTTCTTTCATCAGTCTCTATAGAAAAGAAAAAAATAAGACAAGAACAAACACTTCTTTCAAGAGTAATACCCATATTTTTGCCAGGAAGGATGTGATCATTTAAATGACTTTATTCTTTGTTTTCTAATAGCCTTGCCTGTTGAGAGAATATATTGAGCAACATTTGCTTTTCTATTATTCATTCCATTTAAGTGCATTCCTTGTGCATACTTGATTCTGACAGTTGTTGAAGAAATATGGCTCTGTGCCATGATAATTAACTTCAAGTTTGAGGTGATATAGTATTAGTGATGAATTTGTCCTTGAAGCAATAGAAATTTAGAATACTAAAATTGGACTATTGTTAAATTGTTTACATTGTCCCCTTTTATTTCTTTCTGTGAGTTTCTTACAAGTATGTAATTTTATGGTCTTCAGTGTTATTATTAACATGTTCCCATTCATAATTTTTTGGAAGGTAATTGCTTACATGGGTAGCAGCACCACACATGGAGCACAGAGCATTCATTATATAAGTAACGTTGCTCTTCAATAGAAGAGCAGTGTGGCCTAAGAGGAAACAGACAATCTTGCTTTACTTAAGTTATACTAGCCTTGATTTATAGTCTTCCAAACTCCCTTTAACATACATACAAAAATAGCAACCCAAATCTACAAAATCTCCTGCCTTTGGGACCATTCTGACTCATAGCAATCCTAAATAGGGATTCCTAAATTGCAAATCTTTATGGAAGCAGAAAATTTTGTCTTTCTCCCAAGAAGCAACTGGTGGATTTGAACTGCCTACCTTGAAATTCACAGTCCAATTCCTGACCATTCAAATATTCCCATCTCCAAGATGCATAACTGTAATAAATAGACAGATGGCCATCTTTCCAGTAAATCAGTGAGTTTGCCAATAAATAAAATCTCAAGAAATGAGTATGTGGCTTAATTGAGCTATTCTTAACATTTACAATGCTCCTTATTAAATAGAATGGCAAGACTTCACCTCTTGTACTTTGGACATGTTATCAGGAGGGGCTAGTCCCTGGAGAAGGACATCGTGCTTGCTAAAGTACAGGGTAAGCAAAGAAGAAGATCCTCATTATAATAGACTGACACAGTAATTACACCATGAGCTTAAAATCATAAGAACAATTGTAAGGATGGCACAGGATTGGCCTGAGTTTCTTTCTGTTGTACACAGGATCTCTATGAATTAAAACCAACTTGACAGGACCTAACAAGAACATTTAGATTGCAAATGGATCCTAGTGTTGTAACAGTTAAAGGACTTGGCTGTTAATTGAAAGATCAGTGATTTAAATTCACCAGCCAAGACAATTTATGCATGAAAGATATAGCAGTTGGCTCCCATAAAGATCACAGTTTTGGAAATCCTGTGTTACACTTCTACCTTGCCATATAGGACTGCAATGGGTCAGAATCACCTCAAAAACAACAGGTTTGGTGTAGTTTTAATAGGTTACAGGAGCCCTGGTGGTTCAGTGATTAATATTAAACCCTATGGGTCGCTATGAGTTGGAACTGACTGGATACCACCTGGCAGCAGCAACATAGCCTATTCATATCATAATATGAATGACTGTTATTAAATATTGAGTCATCCCATTACCCATGAAAATTCCATACATAAGGGAAACAAAGCCTGTCTGGTTTCTGACACATCATTAGGATGGATTGTGGATAGGACCATTTTGACCATTGGGTTTTCATTCATAGATTTTCAGAAGTAGATTCCCTTTGTTGTTGTTGTTGTTCCAACTCATAGTGACCCTGTACAGGGTTTCTGAGGCTGTAAATCTTTACTGGAGCAGAAAGACTCATCTCTCTCCCTTGGAACATCTGGTAGTTTCAAACTGCTGACGTTGAGATTAGCAACCCAATTTGTAACCACTATGCTACGAGAGCTCCGAATTTTGCAGCTGTGTCTGAATGTGTTTGTCATCATATCAATGTGAAAGCTGTAGTGACATATAGGTGGTGTCTATGCATGAAATTCATTGGCTAAGAACAGAATACCATCATGAAGGTAAAAATTCCACCAATGAACCAACCAAACTTAATCTCAAAATATGATTTAGAGCGGTGAGAAAATAATGAAATACATGAAAGTTATCTATAATGAAATAACAGTAGAAGCATATTCTACACTTACATTCAAATTATGTTGACATTTTTTTGGTAAAAGAACAGAAATGGTCTGAATTAGTCTTAAGTCTGTGTTGTATTTGTTAAGTGCTGTCCAGTCAGTTCCAATTTATAGAGAGGCCCTGTATAGGGATTCTAAGGAGTGGCTGCTTAAAATTCTATAATTTACTTTTAAGACAGACAAAGTGTGGACTTAAGCCTCAGAAACCCTATATAGGGTTGTTATGAGTCAGAAAGACTTGACAGCATTTAACAACATATATAT
>NW_006408581.1:662411-682924 GCF_000296735.1 Chrysochloris asiatica | reverse complement strand
TGGAAGGAATGAAGCTTAACTGTTTCACACAGGAAACATCTTCTAACTCCCATATATGATTAATGTGATTTAAGCTATAGCAACTCAATGAACTATTCATAGATCTTAAGTTTTGGAGTCCTGGTGTGGTGCTGTGGGTTAATGCGCCAGACTGAAAAGCCATTTGAACGACAAGGTCGGTGTGGTTCAAGTTGCTCCTCGGAAACCCTATACAGGGTTGCTCTGGATCGGAACTGACTTGATGGCACTTCACAGCACAACAAGTTACTATTTTGTTAAATAGAATCTAATTTTTTTTTGTTATGAGATCAGTTAGGTCTAAGGACTTAACATTTTCATTTGATTTTTTGAGGAAAAAAAATGATAATCTTCTAAGATTGTTAATATGTAATCTTTTATTGCGAGAATGAGAGCAGATGATTTAAATGTGTGTTGTGTGTATGAGTGTACCTTGATTAGTGTTTTGCTTTGGTATTTGGCAAAGTCAATGGTTTTCTTGTTTGTTTGGTTGTTCATTTGTTTGTTTGCTTTTTAATGTCGTGGATTTTCTGGACAGAGTGAAAGCTCAGTAATTTCTGTTGACTCACTGAAAGCAGAGAAAAAAGGACAATACAATCAAGCAAGCATGCCCTTGAACATTTCACACTATAAGTAATTTGCACAATAAAAGAATTACATATAACGATTATTCCTAAAGTCTCAAGTAACAGAGAACTCAAATCAAATAAGTATAAATTATATAGTTATCGTCCATACCAAAAGACTTTAATTAATAAACTCAAAGACTCAGAAATTTTAACAATCAAAATTAAAACAGTATATCTAAATACAAAATATCATGGAAAGTTGATATTTAAGCAGTATTCTTGAGATGTTACTCAGAAATTCAACTTAATTTTTAAAATTGTCTTTATCTTTGTATAGAATTGTATTATTCATGAAAAGTATATATATACTTAAATATATCTATATTTAAAATTTTTATGAATGGAATAATTGCATTTTCTTTAAAAAAGCATGCTCATTAATATTTGATACTTAATTGGTAGTTTAAATAGTTGCACTAATACAAAGAGGAGTCATGCATAAGAAACTGAATTAAAATGCCTATTTTATAAATATAGAGTTTATTGATGAAGAAAAAATAAGGTTGTTCAAAAACATATTTAATTTTAAAAATGTAGTCAGGAACTGTAATAATGTCAGGATAGATCATCGTGAGAGAAAGATGAGGCTTTCTACTACTCCTGTAAAGATTAAAAAAACTTCAAGAAACCTATACAGTAAAACTATGAATCAGAATGACTTGATAGCACTTAATGACATACATTCAACCGATTCAAACCGACCCTGTAGTCAAGTGCGTATCCTACAGTGCCACACCAGGACTGTAGGATATGCACTTGACTACAGAGCTGGTTTGAATCCCAAGGTTGACAGTTCAAAGTCACCAGCTGCTTCTTGAAAACTCTACATAGGGTTGCTCTGGGTTGGCACCGATTTGAACCCTGTATAGAATTTCTGGGCTGGCAGACAGCCTCATCTTTTTCCCATGGGTTGGCTGGTAGATTTGAAATGCTGACCCTGAGGTTAGCAGCTCAGTTAACATATATATAAGCACTGGACTGCTAACCACAAGATTACTAGTTCAAACCCATCAGGTGCACCTCAGAAACCCTATATAGAGTTGCCATGAGTCAGAACTCACTAAACGGCACTTAACATCAATATATGCACATAGATATAGAGACAGATACAGAGAGAGCAAGGCAGATAGAGAGGGAAAGAGAAAGAGAGTGATTGAGTCTTTGTGTGACCTGCAGGATCATACGCTGGACAACACAAGGTCAGTTTGGACTGCAAGGTCAGTGGTTCAAACTCACCAGCTTCTCCTATACAGGGTTGCTATGAGCCAAAATCAACTCAACTGCACTTAACAACAACAAGAAATTCAAATGGACCTTACAGTCCAGTGCTTATCCTAAAATCAGACCATAGACTCCTGATGTGGCACTGTAGGATAAGCACAAGACTGCAAACCGCAAAATTGTTATTTTAAACTTTGGAAACCCTGTACAGGTTCCCAATGCGTCAGAATCAACTACATGGCACTTAATAACAGCAACAAAAAAGTATTGCTACAAAATCTTTAAAATGTCTATCAAACAAAAATAACAAAAAGTGAAGCTATTATATCAGGACAAATCCTCCATCTAGGTCTACACACTTCTCAAGATGATGTTTTCATTATTCTCCCTTGCCTGCAAGTTCAGGGCTATTGGATAGAAGGGGTGAGATTTCCCAACAATACATCATAGGATAACCCCGTTTACACTCAAAGAATAAACAAGTGCATTTTGTTACGATGAGGGAAAAATAAATTTCTTGTTGCAACTTTCTTTGATTGTTGCTCAATGATGCACTTTTCAATTTTCTTAAAACATCTTCATACTAACCCCCTATGATTAACCTGTGCCTTAGAAAAAAAACTATCAAGAATATACTTTGAAGTTACAAGTGATAGTTACCATAACCTATGAGCTGACCTCTCTGCCTTGAAATGAACAGGTCCATCAGATCCCCATGGAAGGCCATTTTCTGATTGGACCTTTTTGTTAGGCCCTATACAGGGTCACTAGGATTTGGAACTGACTCGGAGGCATTTAACAGTAACAGCAAGTATGAGTGCCGTGGGTGTGGCAATATAAGATAAACCACAAAGTCGGTCTTTCAAATCCACCACCTCCTCTTTGGAAACCCTATACAAAGTTGCTAGGAGTCAAAACCGACTTGTCGGCAGTTAACAACAACAATAACATATAAATATCTATAGCTATATATCTATATCAAGGAGTTCTGGTAGCATAGTGATTACGAAGAAGGCTGCGAACCGCAAGGTCAGCATTTCTGAAGTACCAGCTGTTGCGCAGGAGAAAGATGAGGCTTTCTGCACTCTCGTAAAGATTTACAGCCTCGGAAACCCTGTACTGGGTGGCTATGTGTTGGAACCGACTCCACGGCACATAACCACTTCCACCACCATATATGTATATCAATGGGTGTTAATGTTAGGGTTTCCAAGGAGCAAGTTCACCAGCTGCTCCTTGGAAACCCTATACAGGGTCGCTATGGGTTGGAACCGACTCGACAGCACTTAACAACAACAACAAAAAAACCACGTTAACATATTGTAGTATTTCCATACTACCATACTATATTTTATGTGTAAAGTTGGATTAAATTTTCTCAGGGAGATTCATTTGCATTAAATATTTTGTGAACACAGTCAATGTGAGATCCTACTTTAATTCTAAATCTCTGCTACAGATTTTTGCTCTTTTCTGTCATACCATATTAAATTAGAAATTACTTTTTATTTATTACACAGAAACATGTTTCTGCTTACAAATGCAAGAACTAGCAATTAGTATGGTGATGTTCCCTTAAGTTTCTCCATATAATGTTAATATCCATATAATCAAAAATATTCTTGCCCTAACTCTACCACACTCTCAGAATTCTTAGCAACTTGATCACAAGTATAAGATGTTTAAACAATATTAACCATTTACTTTACTTACCTTATATGTATATAGGAATTGTGGTGGTGCTATGCGATCAGAACTAAAATGTGAATCACAAGGTTGGCAGTTGAAACCCCATGCAGGGTCAATATGAGTCAGAACTGACTCAATGGCACTTAACAACAACAACATATGTACAGATATTGACATTATAGAAGAGGCTTGCAAAAAATGTAATTAAGTGATAATGGAATTTTCCATTAAGTTTTGAATTCTCCTTGTCTTAGTTATGTAATGCTGCTATCATAGAATTACCACAAGAGGACTGCTTTAACAAATGGACATTTATTCCCTCACAGTATAGGAGGGTCGCTACGGATCAGAACCAACTTAAAGGCACTTAATAGCAACAATAACAGTATGTTGTTTTTATGTCCAATCGAGTCAGTTCCGACCCATAGCTACCCTGTACAGGATTTCCAAGGCTGTAATTCTTTACAGGAGCGGAAAGTCTCATCTTTCTCCCGTGGATCAGCTGGTAGTTTGGAATTGCTGACCTTAAGGTTTGCAGCCTGATTCGTAACCGCTAGAAATCCAAATTCAGAGTGCTGGCTATTGGGGGAAGGCTTTCTCTTTGTTGTCTCAAGGGAAAGATCCTTGTCTCCTTCCAGTATTTATACAGATTTTCCTTGGTAATTTCCATACACCTTGACATAAATCTTCCTTTGGATCTAGAAGCTTTGCAGGGCAGGGACTCAAGTGTCAAATGATGCAAGTTGCATCTTTGGGAATCTCCTATAAATCAGGTAAGGGTGGTGGTGAGATTAAGGATGTTATACCTGCCACTCATCTGTCAATTTTTTCACTTTGGTAGCTTGCATGTTGCTGTGATGCTGGAAGCTATGCTACCTGTAAGTTGGATGCTCTCAGGGTTCTCCCTGGTGGACAGATTTCAGCTGAGCTTCCAGACTATGACAGCCTTGGAAGAAGTAGATGCAAACTATTTCAAATTTTTAGACACTGAGAACCTTATGAATAGCAGAGAAACATTGTCAGATAGAACCAGATTTGAATGTTGAAATTAGATAAATGGGTACCATAGTATTGTCAGATATACTGCCAAAAGATGAGCCCCTCAGGTTGGAAGGCACTCAGAATATGACTATGGACAACTGCCTCTGCAAAGTAGAATTGGCCACGATGACAGGAATGGAGTAAAGCTTTCAGGATCTTGATTTGCTGATGGGGCACAACTCAAAATGAGGAGAAACGGCTGCAAACATTCATTAATAATTGGAACATGAAACTTATTAATAAGTTAGAATCTCAGAAAATTGGAAGTTGTCAAAATAAAATCAAATGCATAAGCATCAGTATCCTAGGAATTAGTGAGCTGAAATGGACTGGTATTTGTCATTTTGAATCTGACAATCGCATGGTTTACTATGTTGGGAATAACAAATTGAAGAGAAATTATGTCATATTTATCATCACAAAGGACAATTCAAAATCTGTTTTGAAGTATAAGGCTGTCTGTGATAGTATAATATCTACATGTCTGGTAGCGTAGTGGTTACGAATCGGGCTGCGAACCTTAAGATCAGCGGTTCGAAACTACCAGACACTCCGCGGGAGAAAGATGAGGCTTTCTACTCCCGTAAAGATTTACACCCTCGGAAACCCTGTACAGGGTCGCTGTGGGTCGGAACCGACTCGATGGCACTTAACAACAACAACAATGAACACAGTTAATACCACTATTATTCAAATTTGCACACCATACACTGAAGCCAGTGATGATGAAATTGACAAATTTTACCAACTTTTTCTGTCAGAAATTGATTAAACATGCAATCAAGCTGTATTGAGCATTATTGGTGTTTGGAAAGCAAAGAAGAAGAATCAGTAGTTAGAGAATATAGCTCTGGTGATAGAAGCAATGCTGGATATTGCATGATAGAATTTTGCAAGACCAATGATTTCATCATTGCAAATACTTTTTTAAAATAACATAAAATATGACTATACACATGGATTTCACCAGATGGAATAAACAGAAATCAAGTTGACTACATCTGTGGAAAAAATGGTGGTAAAGTTCTGTATCATCAGCTAAAACAAGACCAGGGGCAGACTGAAGAACAGGCCATCACATGTTCAAGCTGAAGCGGAAGACAATTAAAACAAGTCCACAAGAAGGGGAAAAAATAGCCTTGAACATATCCCACCTGAATTTAGAGATCATCTGAATAACAGATTTGATGCATTAGACACTAAAGACTGAAGACCAGAAAGTTGTGGGATGACATCAAGAACATCATACAGGAAAAAAGCAAAAGGTAATTAAAAAGACAAGGAAAAAAATTAAAGACCAAAATGGATGTCAAAAGAGACTCTCAAACGTGCTCTTGGGCCTTAAGATGTTAAGCCAAATGGAAAAATAAGGAGGTAAGAAAGTTGAACAGACAACTTCACAGGGCAGTTCAAGAACACAAGGTCAAACATTATAATGGAATGTGCAAAGACCTGGACTTAGTAAACCAAAGGGCAAGAGCATGTTCAGCATTACTCAAGCTGAGGGACTGAGGAAAAATTCAAGCCTTAACTTGTAATTGTGAGGGATTCTTTGGGAAAATACTGAAAGATGCAGAAAACATCAAAAGATGATGGAAGGAATACACAGTCACTGCACCAAAAAGAAATGGTTGATATTTAACCATTTCAAGGGGTACTATATAATCAATAGCCAATTGTACCGTAGGAAGAAGCTCTATGTACACTGAAGTCATTGGAAAAGAATTAGAGTTAGGGAATTGATGGCATATAAATTGAAATCTTTAACAAACTCATGCAGCACTGGAGGCACTACCTTTTATATGCCAAGAAAGTTTGAAGACCAATACCTGGCCAACTGATTAGAAGAGTGCCCATTCCAAAGAAAAGTGATCCAATGGAATACAGAAATCATCAGACAATATCATTAATGTAACATGCAATTAAAATTTCACTAAAGATAATTTTAAAAATGGCTGCAACAGTACATTGATAGGAAATGCCAGAGGTTCAAGCCAGATAAGAGAAAGATGTGAATATGGGATATTGTTGCTGACATCAATCAGTTAGATCTTGGCTGAAAGTGGAGAATATCAGAAGAATGTTTACCTGTGATATATGGACTCTGCAAAGGCATTTGACTTTATGGATTATGACAAACTATGGAAAGCACTGCAAAGAATGAGCATTCAGGAACACTAAATAATGCTCTTGAAGAACCTGTGCATAGACCAAGACGCAGCCATGTGAACAGAACAAGAGGAGCATGAAAGATTTTAAATCAGGAAAGGTGTGTGCCAGGCTTTTCATTCTTTCCCCATATTTATTCAATTTATATGCTAAGCAAATAATCCGAGAAACTGGATTACATGAAGAAGAATTTGGCATCAGGATTAGAGGAAGGCTCATTAACAAACTGAGATATGCAGATGATACAACCTTGCTTGCTGTAAGCAAAGGGGACTTAAAATTCTTACTTATGAAGATCAAAGACCATAGCCTTTGATATGGGTTGCATCTCAACGTAGAGGGGAAAAAAAAAAATCCTTAAAACGGAACCAATAAATAACATCATGATAAATGGAGAACAGATTGAAGTTGTCAAAAACTTCACTTTGCTTGAATCCACCATCAGCACTCCTGGAAGTCGATGTCCAGAAATCAGACATCACATTTGGCAAATCTGCTGTTCAAGAGTAAAGATGTCAATTTCAGGACTAAAGTGTGCCTGACCCAAGACTTGCTACTTTAGTAGCTTCATTTGCATATGAAAGTTGGACAGAGAACAAAGAAAACCCCAGAAGAATAATACTTTCAAGTTATGGTGTTGGAGAAGAATTTTAAAGATACCATGGACTGCCAGATGAACAAAATAATCTATATTGGAAGAAGTACAAACAGAATGTTCCTTAGAAGCCAAGATGCCCAGACTTCATCTCTCATACTTTGGTCATATTATCAAAAGAGACCTATCCCTTGAAAAGGACATCATGGTTGGTAAAATGTAGATACAGATAAAAAGAGGCAGATACTCAACAAAATGGATTAACACCAAGGCAGCAACAGTGGGTTCAAGCATAGCAGCAAATGTGAGGATGGCACAGGACCAAGGATGTTTCGTTCTGTCAAACACAGGGATGTTATGAATCAGAACTGACTTGTTGGCACCTAACAGCAACAACTGTCCCACACATAGGTACCTTATGCACAACAAACAAAAAATAGACAACAATTTACAACAGTATATATAGACTTCTATAACAAATCTGTCTTGGAAGAATTACATCCAGAATGCGCCTTAGAAGCAAGGATGGTGAGATTTCATCTTTGATACTTTGGGCATGTAGTCAGGAAAGTCCAGTCCCTGGAGAAGGCTATCATGCTTAGTAAAATGGCCCTTCCATGAAAACATTAAGACTCTTAACTAGGTAGAATGACGCCATGGCAGCATTAATAGGCTCAAACAACATTAATTGTAAGAATGGTGCAAGACTAGGCAGTGTTTAATTATTTCGTGGGTAGCATTGAGCGTAGTGGTTACAAGACGGGCTGTGAACCTCATGGTCAGCAGTTCGAAAGTACCAGTTGTTCCACGGGAGAAAGATGAGGCTTTCTGCTCCCATAAAGATATACAGCTTCGGAAACCCTGTACAGGGTCGCTATGAGTAGGAACCGACTCCACTGCACATAACAAAAGCAATATTGTTATGAGTAGAAACTGATTCAATTGCAGTTAACAACAATTTCCAAGTACATTTTTCTGTTTTAGCATGTGTGGTTAAACCTGTTATTAGTGATACTCATCACAACCCTATGCACACAAGTATTAAACACTACCTAGTCTTGCACCATCCTCACAGTTCATGCTGCCTCTGTGTCACTAGTAATGTTGTCTCTGTGTCAGTACATCTAGTTGAGTCTTCCTTTTTTTCACGGACCCTTACTAAGCATGATGTCCTTCTCCAGGGACTGGTCTTTCCTGACAACATGTCCAAAATACAGAAGATGAAATCTCACTCTGTGATTGACTACAGTGACAGGTGGCAAACCCTCATTTTTGTTCGGCAACATTTCTGGTGACCACGATCAGGGACTTAGCAGACTTCCCTGGTTTCCTTCCTTCCCTACAGGTAACCTTCACCCTTTCCAGCCTAGAGATCATGTCCTGCTCAAAATGTGGAAACATGAACCTGACTCCCAATTAGAGGAGAAGTGGACCGGGTCTTGGAGAATACTGCCGACCACCCCCACTGCTCTCAAACTTGTGTGCCTCAAGACCTGGACTCACCACACATAAGTCAAGAAAAATCCTAGACAATAATGGGCTGTGATTAGATGGACATCAAATGTAATCCCTTATTGCCAGTGTGAAAATGTTTAGATGTACTCGGGCAAGCATGTAATGAATACGTTTGATTTCTGTTTGAAGAGGGACTGTATGTTGAATAATCCTTTACTGCTTGCCTTACTGGCTTTATTACTTTTATAACACAGCTCCAGCAGCATAGTTGAACTTTGGGGAACCAAGGCCTTCTACACCCCTGCTAGCTTCACTGGGGTGGGGTGTGGGGAGGAGAGGCCCTGTACATTTGAAAGACTCACCACCTTCCTACCTCAGAGACAGGACCTGACTGATAGACTTCATTGCTAGTGCTTCTCCCACTTGACTTCTATATTGATCGACATCTGTTCAGTCCAGATGAGCATATTACCCTACCCCTTCTTGTAATGCTTGCTATGGTCTTGACTCTAAATGTGAAAAATCAACAGACTTGCCTGGACAATAGTAAAGACCCTTAATGTAACTTCCCAGAGAAACACTTCCGTAAGTGTAAGAGCTTCTTTACATCAGATAATGAAAGTTAGTTGTCTTAAATACCTAGAGTAAGCTATCTATGTTAATAGTAAGGGTTGGATTTGTATGTTGTTGTTGTTAAGTGCCGTCGAGTTGTTTCCGACCCATAGCGACCCTGTGTAGGGTTTCTGAAGATCAGCTGGTGAGCTTGAACCGCCAACCTTGCAGTTCAAACGGCTTTGCAGTTCAAACGGTGTGGCGCATTAACCCACAGCAACACACCAGGACTCGTATAGTCATAGGAATTTCTATACATTGCTATATTCCACGCTTACCTTGTTGTATCAAACTTTGTAAAACATGTTTTTCACGACCTAAGCTTAGTTCTTTTGATACAAGGAACAATGCCCAAGAAAAGTAACTATTTTCGTCGGAAGCAAATTTCATAAAAATGAAATCTAAAAATAAGAGTGTGAAATGATAGCATGAATCTACTAACCAAACAAAATGGAGTCGGTTTAGTCATTAAGTCTTACTCAAGGACCCTGCAAATGAGAAAGTTGATAAATTAGCTAAGATGACCTTATGGTCCTAGAAGGAGAACAGGATAAGGAGAATGTTGTTGTTGTTGTTAAGTGTCGTGGAGTCGGTTCCAACTCATAGCCACTCTGTACAGGGTTCCCGACTCTGTAAATCTTTACGGGGAGAGCAGAAAGCCTCATCTTTGCCCCGCTGAACAGCTGGTAATTTCAAACTGAACCGCCGACCTTGCAGTTCATATAGCTTTGAAGTCTGGTGCACTAACTCACAGCGCCACACCAGAGCTCCTATGTTGTTGTTAAATCCCGTCGAGTCGATTCAGACCCATAGCGACCCTGTAAGTGTTTCCGAGGAACAGCTGGTGAGCTTGAACCGCCAAGCTTGCAGTTCAAATGCCTTTGCAGTCTGACGCATACCCCACAGCATCACACCAGGACTCCTGTTGTTAAGTGCCCTGGAGTTGGTTCTGACCCATAGCGACCCTGTACAGGGTTTCCAAGGCTGTAAATCTTTACAGGAACCGAAAGCCTCATCTTTCTCCCACCAAACAGCTGGTAGTTTCGAACTGCTGACCCTCAGGTTAGCAGCCCGATTCTTAACCACTATGCTATTAGAGCTCCTTAGGACTCCTATAGGATGTGCTTAAACCCACCCAGATAGTTATCTTAAGATACAAGCAGCTGAGACCCTAAAAGTAAAATGTTTGAGGAACTTTATTGATTTATTGTTTCCTTTTCCCAAAGAACACTATCTTGATGTTAAGATAGATCCAAATGAAACTTACCCTATATAATGTGCTTGCTCTTCCTAATGGACGGGATAGTCTTGAGAAATTATTCTCTCCGTCTTGCAGACTGCTGGCTTTCTGTTACTAAAGCCTGGGTTGGACCTCAAAAAACCCCACAAAACAACAACAACAACAAAAAAGGTGAAGTCTCACCACCTTGCTTCTAAAGAGCATTCTAGCTGTACTTCTTTCAAGACTGATTTGTTAGTTCTTCTGGAAGTCCAGGATATTTTAAATATTCTTCCCCAACAATGTAAATCAAATGCATCAATTATTCTACTGTCTTTTGTACTCATTGTCTATCTTTATCATACACCTGAGGCAATTGGAAATATCACGACTTGGGTCAAGCAAGTGTTAGTCCTCAAAGTGACATCTTTGTTCTTTAACATTTTAAAGAGGTATTTTGCAGCAGATTTTTCTAATTCAATTAAATTAGTAAATTGTTGTTAAGGGTCATTGAATCGGTTTCAACTCATAGTGATCCTGTATAGGGATTTCAAGGAGCAGTAGGTGGGCTTGAACTGCAAACCTTGTGGTTCACAGTCCAGTGCTGAGCCTACAATGTCTCACCAGAAGTTCAGTTTGTAAATTAGGTGCTGTGGATTAATGTGCCAGACTACAAAGCCATTTAAACCACAAGGTCGGCAGTTCAAGCTCACCAGCTGCTCCTCAGAAACCCTATACAGGGTCACTTTGTGTTGGAACCGACTCAACAGCACTTAACAACAATATAGACAGAAATAACACAAGAAGAAAACAAAACAAACTAATTAAATAAGCTAAGAATGCCATGGTAAAAATGTGAAATAAAATCTAAACAGTTCTTGCTTTAATAATTCATACAGTGTAAGAAATACAATACATTTTAAATTTTCAGTAGAAATATTCCTATTTTAGCTGCAAAATGGTCATTACTTTGGAACCAGAAGGTAGAAAATGTAATCACAAGACAAACATTGCTCTCTCAGACTTTCAGCAAAGAGGATTTTCATAACAATGCAAAGCTACTTTTTCAGTTTAGAATCTTCCTCAAAACAAAAGGCAGAGAAACAAATGTTATTAGCTCAGACACTGGAAAAGATAAAAGAGAAGCAAAGTAGGAGAAAAAAAGATTTGTAGAAGAGTTTGAGGAAAGTGTAACAGAGATACTCAAATAACTAAAAGAGAATTGGATAATACTGTTGATATTTATATGAACAAGAAGGAGGGAATTAAGTATATTATCAAATTCACAACATCAAACAAAACAGGAAATAAAAAAGTACAGGGCTTTCTACCATACAACAATATTGTTTGAAAAAAACCCAAAAACATTCTGTTTTTAAAACATGATGCTACTAAAATATGACATGATATGGGAGGAAAATAGGATAAGAGGAAGCCTACTCAAAGTCATTTAGCTCTGACGTAAACTAAGCACTAATAGTTATCAGTACCTTGGGAGATAACTTAGACAGCTCAGGGTGAATGTTGCTGCAAGGAATATGAAATATGCACAAAACTTATAGTTTGGAAATACTTGTTTCATTGTGGGGAAGTATGAAGATAGAAGTGGAGTTGCAAACACAAGAAAAGGAACCTGCCAGGATCTGAAGAGGCTGGAAGAAAGAAGTACTCATATTAATTTTCTTAAAATAGACCAGAAAGGGCTTCTTGCTGCATAGCAAGAAGAGTTAAGTGTTTTTTGCTTTCTTTTTGAAGTTATATCTCTACTTCCTTATATGTCTTCCTTTTCCAAGGAAAAAATTTTGCTGTAAATAGGTTCCAAATAAATATTAAAATGGAACTTATTTTTAAAACTACTTCTGAGGAAATACCTGAATGTCTATTTTCCATAAAACCATCCAGTAAAAACACTATGAAACACAGTTCTACTCTAACAAGCCATGTGTTGAAAAAGGTGCAACAGAAACTGTGTGTGTGTGTTATTTTTAAAAAACAATATATTCTAATTACATTTTTACTAAGAAGCAAAAGAGTACAAAATTCCCTGCTATCTGAAAGTGGAGTGTACATTTCTTAAGCTGAAATGGCACAAAGCTAAGAATCAATTACCCAAGGTTATCTATTTAAGAAAATAGCTTTGATTTATAAATATATAAATTTTTAAGATTTTCCATGATCAAAAAATAAGCTACCAAATCATTCCAACACATAAAATCTAAAATAACAATAACATATAGTGCACACAGACATAATGCAAAACTATGGATGCTTGATGCTGAAGTACTGAGTGTAAATCCTGAAGAAGGAATTTGATGCCTATTCTCCAACTGCTTAGGGCGCATGCTGTCTTTCTGATGGCACACTCAAAACAAATTCTGAACATTATTTTCACTTCTGCCATTTTCATAAAAGCAAAGATTCTATCCAGATTTTTAAATATTAAAGCTGGTATTAACATAGGTCTTTTGTAAAAGTGAAATGGCTTAAAACAAACTGTTAAAAAACTAAGGAACACCAGTACATTACTAGGATTTATTGGTTCCAAACTCCTTTGTACCTTGCATTAAACTGTATCTTTAGTGCTTTTGTGATATAGCAGAGATGGTGGTGGTGGTGTGCCGTGGAGTTGTTTCCGACTCATAGCGTACCCTGCATAGAGTTTCCGAGGCTGGAAATCCACAGGAGCAGAAAGCTTCATCTTTCTCCTACAGAATATCTGATAGTTTTGAACTGCTGACCTTGAGTTCAGCAGCCCGACTTGTAACCACTACACTACCAGAGCTCGTGATAGCAGAGATTGTTGTTGTTGTTTTTAAGTGCCGTCGATTTGGTTCCAACTCACCTGTATAGAGTTTCCAAGTGACCTGTATAGAGTTTCCAAGGAGTGGCTGGTGAGCTTGAATCACTGACCTTGCAGTTCAAATGGCTCTGCAGTCTGGTGCATTAACCCACAGCACCACACCAGGACTCCGATAGCAGAGATAACTCATTTTTTTGTGTGTGTTTTATCAGTTCGAAGGAGGAAGCTTTGATTTGTTGTTGTTAGGTGCCATTGAATTGGTACTGACTCATACCGACCCTACACAACAGAAAGAAACACTGTGTAGTCCTGGGCCAACATCACAAATGCTGCTACACAAGAGCGCATTGCTGCTGTCACAGTGCCAGTCCATCTAATTGGGGTCTTCTTCTTTTTCTCTGACCCTTCACTTTGCCAGTATCCTCCACTTTGTGAGAATCTTCACCAGAGACTGGTACTTCTTGAAAATATGTCCCAAGTATGAGTGATGAAGTCTGACCATCCTGGCTTCCAACCTTATGGCCTCTCCCAATACAAATTTGTTTGTTATTTTGGCAGTCCATTTTATTTTTAATGTTTTCCTCCAACATCATAATTCAAATGCATAAAATCTTCTAGTGTCTTCCTTAGTCACTGTCCAACTTTCAGTTGTATATGAATGAGGTTACTGAAAATATCATGGCTTGGGTTAGGTGAACTTTAGTCCTCAAACTTTCATCTTTGATCTTGAACACTTTAAAGAGGTCTTGTGCAGCAGACGTACCTAATGCAATATGTTTAATTTCTTGACTGCTGCTTCCATGAATATTGATGGTTGATCTGAGCAAAATGAAGTCTTTAACAGCTTCAATCTTTTCTCCATTTATATGGATGTTGTTTATTGGTCCAGTGGTAAGGATTTTCGTTTTCTTTACATTGAGGTGCAATCCATGCTGAAGGCTGTGGTCTTTGATTTTCATCAGTAAATATTTTAAGACCTCTTCACTTTCAGCAAGCAAGGTTGTATCACCTGCATATTGTAGTTTGTTAATGAGTCTACCTCCAATCCTGATACCACCTTCTTATTCATATAATCAGCTTCTCAGGTTATGTGCTCAGCATCCAGATTGACTAAGTATAGTGAAAGGATATAACCCTGGTGCACACCTTTGTCAATTTTAAACCATTCCATGTTCCCTTGTTCTGTTCGAACAGCTGCCCCTTGGGCTATCTACAAGTTTCTCATGAGCACAATTTAAGTGTTCTGGAATTTTCATTCTCTGAAATTTTGTCCATAGCTTTTCATGATCAACAAAATTGAAAGCCTTTGCATAGTCATAAAGCCCAGGTAAACATCTTTCTGTTATTCTCTGTTTTCAGCCAAGATACATCTGACATCAGCAATGATATCATTCATTCTATTTCCTCTTCAGACTCTATCTTGAACCTCTGGCAGTTCTCTGGCAACGTACGGTTGAGCCGTTTTTAAATTAATTTGGTGGTGGTGGTGGCGGTTATGTGCCATGGAGTAAGTTCGGACTCATAGCGACCCTGTGTAGAGTTTCCAAGGCTGTAAATCTTTACGGGAGCAAAGAGCCTCATCTTTCTCCTATGCAACAGCTGGTAGTTTTCAACTGCTGACCCTGAGGTTAGCAGCCTGATTCATAACCACTACACTACCAGAACTCCGAATCTTTACAATGGATCTTGAGCAAATCACTTGGTGTCTTTTTGTTGTTACTGTTAAGTACCATGGAGTTGGTTCTGACTCATAGTGACCCTGCACAGGGTTTCTGAGGCTGTAAATCTTTATGGGAGCAGAAAGCCTCATCTTTCTCCAGTGGAATGGCTTGTAATTCCAAACTACCAACCTTGAGGTTAGCAGACATATCTAAAATAAGATCTTTGTGAAAGTTGGAGAGTGAATAAGGAAGATCATAGAAGAATTGATGCATTTAAGTTATGGTGTTAGAGGAAATAATTAAAAGTATCATGGACTGCCACAAGAACAAACAAATCTATGTTGGAAGAAGTACAGCCATTATACTCCTTGAAAGCCAGGATGGCCAGACTTTGTGTCTCGTTCTTTGGATGTATTATCAGGACAGACCAGTTCTTGGAGGAGGACATCATGCTTGGTAAAGTGGAGGATCAGAAAAAAAAAAAAGAGGAAGACCCCCCAATGAGATTAAATGGCACAGTGGCAACAGCAATAGTTTCAAGTGTAACAACAGTGGTGAGATTAGTGCAGGGCCAGGCGGTATTTTGTTCTGTTGTGAACAGGGTTGCTATGAGTTGATACTAATTTGAATGTCAACTAAAAAACAACCCAAGTGATGATAACAAATACTTTGAAATATTATTGTTGTTAAGTGTCATTGAGAGGGTTATAAAATTACACTCATGTCCATGATACATTCTGTGAAATAGGATGTTATATGATTTGAATGAGTATGAAACACCAAGCAGACAGTCCCTGGACTATGAACAAATTCCATTCTTAAATCTGTCTTTAAATGGAATTTGTCCATAAATCAGGATTTGCTGCTGCTGATGTTGTCCTAGGTGCTGATTGGTTCTGACTCAAAGTGACCCTATGCACAATAGACCTGTGTCACACTCACATTTGTGTTAAGCTTCAACCCATTGTTGTTGGTACTTTGTCAGTTCATCTCATTGGAGTCTTCCTTTTTTTTGCTGGCCCTCCATGTTACCAAACATGATGTCCTTCTCTAGAGACTGTTCCCTCCTTACAACAAGTACAAAGTATGAGAGATAAAGTCCCACCATGATTGCTTCTAAGAAACATTCTGTGTAAAGGTAGACATTTTATAACAAGGAGGGTAGTGATTAACTTTTCAGTCTAGGAGTGGAGGTCCTAGGAGAAGAGCAGAGAGCGGGACCCTACCCAGAGAAGCAGTGATGCCTGAAATGGAGGCAGAGATGATGACGTGGAGCGATGGAGCAGCTGGAGACTTTAGATCCAGAGAGGGAGAGTGACTGTGTGCTGAAGACCTGGAGGGTACGGGGGAAAGATTGCAGGGTGTACCCTTTGGTTGGTTGATGATGCATGGAAGGGATTGTAACCATGGCAGTGAGACAATATACGATAGAATGAATGTAAAACTAATGTTTTCCCATGTAAACTATCACATAATTCACAATAAAACATTTAAGAAAAAAAAGAGTTTCCGAGGCTATAAATCTTTATAGGAGCAGAAAGCCTCATGTTTTTCCTGAGGAGGGACTGGTAGATTTGAACTACTGACCTTGCAGTTAGCAGCCCAGCTGGTAACCCTCTACATTATCAGGGCTCCTTGGGGGACTTTATGCTGAGTGAAATTAGTGAATCACAAAAGGACAAATATTGTATGAGAACACTGTTGTAAAAAGTTAAGAAAAGATTTTCTTGATAAAAGAAGCATTCTGTGATGGTTATTGGGGCAGGGTTGTTGTTGCTTTTGAGTGCTATTGAGTCAGTTGCAACCCATAGCGACCCTGTATAGGGTTTCAGAGGAGCTGCTGGTGAGCTTGAACCGCTGACCTTGTAGTTCAAACCAGCTTTGTAGTCCAGCACACCAGTATTCCATACTGGGTCAGGGGAGGGGAAGGGAACCATTCACAGGCTAGAAGCTAAACATGTAAATGTGGGTGATGGGATAGGCAATATACATTAAGAAGGAGGTTGGTAGAAGAAAGATGAAGGGAGGAGTACAAGAGTTAAAATGAATAGAGGTAAATACGGTTAATTGATTGTACGTGGAGGGCATTTTAATGAAGCAAAGTATATGATTTGTTGAATGTAAAACTGTTGATCTACTCTGTAAACCTTCACTTAATTCAAAATAAAAAGGCTAGAAAAAAAAAAAGAAAAAGAAGCATTCTGGCTGTGCTTCTCCCTAGATGGATTAATTTGTTCTTCTGGCGGCCCATAGTACTTTCAATATTCTTTGCCAACACCATAATTCAAATACATTGATTCTTCTATGGGCTTCCTTATTCATTGTCCAACTTTTACATTCATATGAAGCAGCTGCAAATAACATGGTTTGGGTCTGGCACACTTTAGTCCTCAAACTGATATCATTGATCATTAGCTCTTTAAAGAGGCATTGTACAAATTAGTTTAATACAATACATCATTTGATTGCAGTTATGAGATCTTTCATTACCTTTACACTGAGGAGCAATGCATATTGCAAGCTGTTGTCTTGGACTTCTTCAGTAAATCTTACAAGTCTTCTTTGCTTGTGTCATCTGTGTATGGCAGGTTGTTAATTATTCTTCTTCCAAACATAAAGTCATGCTTTTCTACACATAATCCCAGTTCTTTAAATATTGGTTCAGCCCAAGACTGAATAAGTATATTGAAGGGATAGAACTCTGGAAAACACATTCCTGATTTTAACCATTCACTATCCACTTGTTCGGCCACTCATTTGTCAGTTTGTCATACTGTGGTAGCTCTGTTGCTGTGATGTTGAAAGTGATGCCACCATTATTTTAAATACCAGTAAGGGAACGCATTGCGGATAGGTTTCAGCTTACTTTTGAGAGTAAAATAGATTAGGAAAAGAAGAGGCAGACTACTTCTGACTGTTTAGCCACTGAAAACCTTATGCATGGTATTAGAGGAGAATAATGAAAATGTCATGGCTGCCAAAAGAACCAACAGATCTGTGTTGGAAGAAGTGCAGCCAAAGTGCTCCTTGGAGACCAGGATGGCCAAACCTTGTCTCTCATACTTCAGACATACTGTCAGGAGGGGTCAGTTGCTGGAGAAAGATATCACGTTTGGTAAGGTGGAGGGTCAGAGAAAAAGAGGGAGACCCCCAGTGAGATGGATTGGCCAAGTGGCAGTATCAATGGGCTCAAGCGTGGCAACAATAATGAGGTTGGCCCAGGAACGGTCAGTGTGTCATTCTGTTGTACATAGGGTTGCTGTGATTCATTGCTGACTCTATGGCACCTAACAACAATAACAACAGCATGAGAAAACATATTGAATGATGCAAAAGCATCAACAGAAGATGAACAAAATATACAGAATCACTGTACCAAATAGAAATTGTTGATGTTCAACCATTTCAAGAGGTAGCATATGATCAAAAGCAATGGTAATGAAGGAAGAAATCCAAGGTACATGGAAGGCATTGGCAATTAACAAGGCCCAGGAATTGATGGACCACAAATATAAACCTTTCAACAAACTGCTGTGTCACTAGAGGCACTCATTCATCTATGCCAAAAATTTTTAAACTGGTTAACTGACTGGACGAGATCTATATTTGTGGCCATTAAAAAGCTAGGAGACCCAAAAGAATGTGGAAATCAACAAACATTATCATTAATATCACATGCAAGTAAAATTTTAATGAAGATAATTAAAAAATGACTACATCAGTATATCAACAGAGAACTGCCAGAGGTTTAAGCTGGATTCCGACGAGATTGTGGAGCAATTATCATTGTTGATATCAGATGGATTTTGGCTGAAAACAGAGAATGGCAGAAAGATATTTACCTGTGCTTTACTGACTATTCAAAGGCTTTCGACTGTGTGGATCATGAAAATATAGAGATAATATTAATAAGAGTGGGTATTCCAGAACAATTAATTGTGCTCATAAGGACCTTGTACATAGACCAAGAGGCAGTCATTAGAACAGAACAAGGAGACAGTGAATGCTTTAAAATCAGGAAATGTGTGTACCAGGATTATATCCTTTTACCATAATTATTCAATCTATATGCTGAGCAAATAATCCAAGAAGCTGGATTATATGAAGAAGAACATGGCATCAATATTAGAGAATGACTCATTACTAACTTGTGATATGCAGATGATGCAACCTTACCTGCTGAAAGTGAAGAGAACTCAAAATACTTTAGAATGAAATTTAAAAACCACAGCTGCTTTGTATATATTTTACATTAAATACACTGTAAAACTGTTTTCAAAAAATGAGTTTATTTTTTGCATTTCCTCTAGTAATTAGAGTTCTAATTGTTCCATATCGTTACCAGAACTTGGCAACCTTGCTTGCTGTAAGTACAGAGGACTTAAAATACTGACTGATGAAGACCAAAGATCACAGCCTTTAATATGTGTTGTACCTCAGTGCAAATAAACAAAAAAAATTCTCACCTTTGGACTAATAAATAACATCATGATAAATAGAGAAATGATTGAAGTGGTTGAAGAATGAAGTTTCATTTTGACTGGATCCACTATCAGCACTTTTAGAAGCAGCAGTCAAGAATTCTAACAATGTATTGCATTAGGCAAATCTGCTGCACAGACACCTTTAATGTTTTGAAGAGCAAAAACATCAGTTTGAGGTCTCAGGTGCACCTGTACAAAGACATGGCATTTTCAATAGTCTCATATGCATGTGAAAGTTGTACAATAAATAATGAAAACTTTAGAATAATTTATTTATTTGACTTATGGTGTTGAAGAAGAGTAATACCATGGTCTATCAGAACAAACAAATTTGTGTTGGAAGAGGTATTGCCAGAATACTTCTTAGATGACAGAATGGCAAGACTTCATCTCTCACAATTTGGATATGTTATCAGGAGGGAACAATCCCTGGAGAAGGACATCATGTTTGATAATGTGGACGGTCAGTGAAAAGGCCAATGAAATGGACTGGCACAGTGGAAGCAGTAATGAACTCAAGCGTAACAATGATTGTTAGAATGGTACAAGACCCTGCAGGTGTTTTGTTCTGTTGTACACAGGGTTGCTATGAGTCTCAACTGACTCAATGTCATATAACAACAACACTCCCTTGTTCTGTTCCAATGATTCCTTCTTGTTCTATGTATAAGTTCCTCAAGAACACAATTAAGTGTTCAGTAATACCCATTCTTCACACTGTTATTTGTTATCATCTACATAGTTTGTTATGATCCACACAGTCAAATACCTTTGCATACTCAATGCAATTGTAAGTAAACATCTTTCTGATATTCTCTGTTGTCAGCCAACATATATCTGTCATCAGCAATGTTATCCATCATTCTTTGTCCTCTTCTGAATCCGGCTTGAGTTTCTAGCAAGCGGTTCCCTGTTGATGT
>NW_006408581.1:647431-659301 GCF_000296735.1 Chrysochloris asiatica | reverse complement strand
GTGAGCCTTCCAACCTTCTAAGTATTCCTTTATATGTGGTTCAGAGTTCTGGGACCATCCCCTGAGCCTGCTTGGTCGGGTATTCTGTGTTGTTGTTGGCGGAGCTCTCTGTTATACGTCCACCCAATCCGCCATCTTGTTTCTGATGTTGTTTTGAGACCATTTTTGAATTATTGTTCAATGATTTTTGCCTTCTGTTGAGTCACCTTTCATTGGAGTGGGCACAAATATGGATCTCTGTCAATTCTTTTCAGGACAGTAACTCTGCATTCCTTCCATCTTATTCTGATGCTTCCTGTGTCATTCAATATTTTGCCTGTGTTGCTGTTGTTAAGCACATTCTAGTCAATTCCCACTTGTAGCATCCTTGTATAAGGTTTTCCAAGTAGCAGCTGGTGGGTTTGAACTGCCAAACAGTGCTGATCCTACAGAACCAAACAAGGAGTATATTTTTTCCCATAGAATCCCTCAATATTATAATCTAAAGCTCCAACTTTTTCTTCAGTTCTTTCAGCTTGAGAAATGCTGAGTGTGTTCCCTTTTGGTTTTCTTACTCCAGATATTTGCACATTTCATTGTAATATTTTACTTTGTCTTCTTAAGCTGCCCTTTGCAATTTTTTGTTCAGGCAATTTTTTGTTTTTTTTTAACCAGTTGTTTTAGAGTCTCTACAGTTTCATGTTGAACTTAGATATGGCTAAAATCTAACATTATGAACTTCTGGTATGGTGCTGTAGGGTAATATAAGGTCAGTTGTTTGGCAGTTTAAACCTACCAGCTGCTCCTCTGAAACCCTCTACAGGGTCGCTATAGGTCAGAAACTACGCTAAGGCACTTAACAACAACAATATCTGACATTAGTTAGTCAAATGCTTATCTTAGCACATAGTATATAGTGTATCTTATGGAGTCTTGGTGTGGCACTGTGAGTTAATGCTGTTTGAATTGTGACTGCAAATCTGTTTGAATTGCAAGGTCAGTGATTCAAGCTCACCAGCTGCTCTTTGGAAACCCTACACAGGGTTGCTATGGGTCGGAATCGACTCTACGGCACTTAACAACAACAACATGCTGCATTAAAAAATAATAAAGAAGTGCTTCCAAATTCACTAAATTGTAGAAATGAAGAAATATTTTCAATAGGAAAATGAAATTAACAACTGGATAGGTAAAATGATTTCAATATAATAATAGATTAATACAGATAATAATCTTTTCATATATGTAGCAAACTAGAACTTGCTTTTCCTAATGAACCCTTGAAAATTTCTTGAATTTTTAATATGGGATGCTTTACAGGAACCACAAACACATATGCACTTGGATGTTACACAAATGGGAGTGATGTGTCAAATGACAATATGCGATAGCTTCAAAAATGTCATGGAGGAAATGAATGAGAGATATACAATGTTTTTGTGTATATCTTTTTGAAATGTCCTTGTATATGGAAATGAAAAGTGTCTTTTTAATGTTTTTTACTGTTAATAATTTTCATTCAAATAATTTAAAGTGTGCTTCAATTAAGGCAAAAAAAAAAAAAAAACACCTCTAAACAAATTAAAAAATGCTCGAGGCCTATTAAATATCCAAATATTCCATAATAGCCTTTCAAATTTATAATTTTAATGGGCCAATAAAGACTTTTAGATATTTTTATACTTTTGTTCCCTGAAAACAATAGCTTTCTCTGGCTTTACATCAGACAGTCTGAGTACTTTATGGGGCCGGTGTCTTTGAGGCTAACAAATGACGCTGCCTATGTACTTTAAGTGGTTACCACTTTGGAGGAAACAAGTCAATTGTGAGTAAATATGCCTCCTTAATAGCAAAGTGTAGGCTATTTGTTAATTAAATAAAGGGAGACTGAGTTTGAGCACAGTAAATAAATAAATAAATAAATAAGTAAAAGTATATAAACTTCTCATTTCTAAGGGCTTCCTTTTTTTCATTTTGGCCTTAGGTAGATGAAGGGGCAGGTATTTTGGGAGCATCATAATTCTTCCTGTCCCACAATTAATGAGGCAGATGACGCATTGACTGTGGCTTGATCATGCATACAGAACAGGCAACCAAGAGCAGACACATTCTTCTCTCGCAATGAAACCATCTGCAGTCGATCCCAGTAGGTTTTCCTTCAGGGCTGTAAGCAAAAAGCAAGAATAAAGATTTTTTTTTTTTTTTCTTATTCCACACTGTTCTAGCACCACAAAGGCAAGATTCAAGGGAGCAAACTTAAATAAACATGTACAGATGTCCTTTGCAGGTTATTTTTCATTCTCTAAATCTTGACTTGGAGATATATGATTAAGGAGAAAAAGTCTGAGATGAAACAGAGTGGATTTTCATACATTAGAGAAACAGGGTCATGTGTGGAGAGATGCACATCTGCCGAGTCTTGATTTTAATCACTTATTTGATAGATATTTCTGGACAAACAGACTCAGCCATGAACAGATGTAGCATGTCTCTGTTAATAATCTGAGCTAATTGAGTCTCCCTTTTGCCATTTGCCAATTATCTATGGATCCAGATTGAGGGTTTTTCTTCCTCCCCCTTCTTTCCTCCTTTTTTCACTAGAAGCTTAGAGAAGCAAAAAACAAGAGATCAAGGAGGATAAGGAATGCCATTATGGTGTTGCTGTAACTGGAAGTAGATGCCAATGTTTTCTTTCTAAGAGATGTTGAGTAGAAAACAAATCAATAAATTTCCCTTAGAAAGTTTCATAGATATTGTTGATCGGTTTTAAAAGTGTTTTTCCTTTTGATTAAGGAAAATGGAAGGGAGAAAGGGGAGGGAAATATTAAATGGAGCATATTCGCTGCTGGAATATAGATTTCCATTGCTCTGACTGAGTGCTTGGTAGAGATTTTCCCCACATCTAATAATCATTTTCTCACTGGGTTGTAAAAAAATAGGAGATTACGTTTCTCATAATCAAAGCTCTATTTATCAAGCATACTACTTAAGAATTTCATTGTTATTGATAATTAGCCCAGGCTATTTCTTTATAAATCTTGACAAAACCAATGTCATTTTTTTTTTGTTTGAGAAATGAAACATTCAAGAGCAAATAACAGTTTAAGCTATTAGCTGATTTTAATCATGTGGCGATGAAAGAAGCAACTATTGATGGCATTATAGTCTTGAAAGAAATGCAGCTACAAGTTTAATATTAATTCACAGACAGGAAAAAACAGCATCTTTTCTTGATCATAAATTCATCAAGCCTAAGCAGAACAAATTCTCTGAAGGTCAAGCCTAATAGTTGGAAGGTTAGTTTCTCAAACATGAAAAATATCAATGTACTTGAGAATTGTGTACTAATATTATTGTTCAAAGACAGTGAACAATTTTGAAAAGACAATATTTTGTCTGAATGGTAACATGATGAATTTATAAATACTTGAATCATGTTCTTTCAACTCTGTAAAAGAGGGAGGTTTTTCCTTTCTCAAAAAGGTTTACCTTGTGCTGATCCTTTTGATATGAGAATGAGGTGTTGAGCTGTGTGCTGTTTTAAGCTTTACCTAAATGGTAGAAATGAAGAAGGATTTTCAATAGCAAAATGAAACTAACAACTGAATAGATAAAATATTCTACAATGAGAAACAATAAAATGTCCACTGCATTAGCATTTATCTCTTTCCAGGTCTGCCTCCTGAAATATGAGGTCCTATAAAATCCTGGCATTACACTGGACTTCAAAACACAAGGTTGGCAGTTCTAAACCAGCAATTGCTCCCCAGAAATGCTATAAAGGGTTGCTATGAGTTGGAATCAGCTCGATGGCACTTATCAACTACAACAACATGCATTATTCATCTTTGAATTTCTAGTTCCAGGAACAGTACCTGACAAAAGTTGTTGCTAAAGAAAAAAAAATCATTGTCTCAATTGAATGAATATGAGGTAAATGTGGATGATGTATTGGGGGATGTACAAAACATAGGTGCAAACTTCAGAGAATTGACACTTCACCTAAGTTGAATTTCTTATCAAGACTTATATCTTCTTGAAGGAGATATTCAGCTTGCATTTATGCAAGACTTTGCACCATTGTTTCATTGCAATGTTTACAATCACCTCCGTGTATCATCATTCAATGATATTTGTTTCCATTGATTACCTCTGGGAGTTTTTTTGGGGGGTGTACATAAAAATACCAGCACCACTTGTCTGTAACTTTGTCATACTGTGGTGGCTTGTGAGTTGCTGTGATTCTGGAAGCTATGCCATCAGTATTTTAAATACGAGCAGGATGAAAACCACTCAATGGGGATTCTACCTTCCCCCACCCACCGTGAAATTAACTCCCTCTTGAAAACTTGTAAGCCAGTCACTTAGTGACTTTACAGTCTTCCTTCCCCCATTTTAGGTAATCAATGCCTAAGTTGCCCATCCCAAACAACCCTGTGTACAGAGGGGATGGGAATGATCCTTGCTGTGAAGATTCATTCCCTCTTGGTTGGCTACTATATACATAAGTATAGATCAAGTTCATCATATTGTAGCAATTTACACTTGTTTTCTTTTATCATTTTTTTTTTTTTTTAAATGTTCCTCTAGTCAAGTCCTGATCATCCAGACATTGAAGCTAGGTCAAATGGGTACTAACTGAAAGTTTGGGCATAAGCCTGCATTTCTTACCATTTGCTTTCACTTTTTATTATATGAGGGTGAGTGAAAAATAATCTGCACTGCAGATATAGCAAAACGCCTGTCCACCTCTATGACTGATAACAACATTAAGCAAGCATGTGAAATGATTCTGTTGAACAGACTAGTGACAGTGGGTATGTGTGCAAATCAACTATGGCTCTGCCTTTGAAATTATCCAGGACAGACTTGGTTTTCAAAAAGGTCGTGTGAGATGGGTAATGAAACAACTCACGGAAGAGCAAAAATGGAAGCATTTGGACATCTGCAAACAAAATGTGGGCAGATTCTTGAAAAAAAATATTACTGGTAATGAGACATGGATTCATCACTACAAGCCTGAGAGTAAACTGCCTATGGAATGGAAACATCCTCAATTGCTGACCAAGAAAATGTTGAAAGGTCGACCATTGGCTGGAATGTTGATGCTTACAGTTTTCTGAGATTCTCAAAGGCCAGTAATAGAACACTATCAGAAAAAAGTTTCAACAATCAACAGTACTTGTTATAGTCAGATGCTAATAGAAGAATTGAAACCTAAATTTAGGATTAAGCACAGAGGGCTGCTATTTAAGGGCTTTGTGATCTTGCATGATAATGCACGTCCACACTTCTGCCCACACTGTTGGCACTCTGCAAGAACTTCATTTTGAGGTGTTACAGCATCCGCTCTATAATCCTGATCTTGCTGCATCGGACTTTCACCTGTTTGATTCCCTGAAAGCAGCCCTTCATGGATGAAGTTTCACCTCTGATGTATATTTGTGACTCACAGATCAGCCAAAAGCATTTTTTTAATAAAGGAATATGAAAACTTGTTGACAGATGGACAAACTGTATTGAAAAGCAAGGAGATAACATTGAAAAATGGTATTTTTGTCTTTTCTAGAAGTTGATTAAAAGAAAATCTATATCCAGAGTGTGGATAATTTTTTTACTCACCTTGTATTAGCTGTAACAATCTTCAACAACATGCTAAAATCTTAGCTCCTGAAAAGAGTTTCTAGGGAATTGCGTTGCTAATATATAAGAATCATCTTGAGTCTTTATATAAAGTAATGATAAATAAATGTCAGTTTTATTATTGTTTGTCATGAATTTCTCAGCTGTGTCGGGGGAAAAAATGTGCTTCTGTGGAAAAGTGTGCATTTCCCCAGCTTTTACCCCTCCAGAGCTTATCTGATTCTGATCTGACAGAAACTCTACTCTTTCACAGTCTGAAATATTTTACAACTCTGGAAAATGTAGATAACTGATATTATTACAAAATCTTGTCTACAAATATGCAACTAAATTGGTCAGTGGGAGGTTCTATTGACTTGTCTCTCCCACTGTGAAGAAGCCTACACATTCTTTTTTGAAGTTTACATATATATATATATACATGTATAATTATTTTGATATTCTTGATATATAAATATGACTCTTCCTTGGATTTTTCTTTCAGATGGTTGCAGTATCTTACTAGCTGTCTCATTAATAATTAGTTAAATACATTTTTAGTACTGGTTCATGTTATATCTATATAAAAGTGATGATTTTATTACTTGAAAAATTATCTTTTAATCGGAGCTTGTTTTTAAATGTTAATGTTCTCCTAGATGGCAAAGTCTTACATTTCAAAAAGGGGTGCTATCTAGTTTCCATTGATGGGGTTGACCTTACTCTTGCCATTTTGCATTATATATATAGTTCCTTTCCATTTTGTGTGTGTGTGTGTGTGTAATGCTAAGCTATATTTGCTTGCTTCCATTGTCTATGTATAATGATTGTTCTCCATCCTGATAAATTAGATAGCTATGTAGACATTTTAATCTACTTAGATATGCACTGATTTATTTTAAAGCTTCAGTTTGGTGGGTATTTATTTCTTCAGAAATCAAGATCAGGGTTGAAAAACATATTTTATTGCACACAAAATGAGAAATATAGTGTATATTTACTTTTTCTTACTACGAATCATGTTCCTTTTCTTACATTTCCTCATGTTTACATGAAATGAAAGCTTTTAAACTCAATTATAATATCCATTTTATATTATATAGTTTCAATACAAAAATATTTTCATTCAGTTTTTATAAGTAAGACAATTTTACAGACAATTCTCCCTTACTAATTTCAATTTTTATTGCCATTCATTTTATGTTCATGGGTTACTTAACATCCACAATATGTTCTGTAAAGTAGGGCATCATTTGATTTGATATGTGTGAACACCATATAGTAGTCTGGTCCTGCTTTTTCTTTAAATATCTCCAACAAACTTCGTGCCTTCACAAGGGTCTTTGTTGTGCTGAGAGGGATTCATTTTTTTGTTTTCTTCTCAAATCGCATAATTTACATTTTCTCCATATCTGATAAACATAGGCCCCTCTCACATTTTCATTAGGCTTGTAGCATTTAGTGATGCCAAAATAGCTTGAGGAATTTCTTTGTTTTTAAGATCTCCATGATTGTTGATTAAGATATGCCAACACACTGAGCAAATGGCATTCACTGATTTTCCACATTCATGTTATTTAATAAACTTTTATTTCACTTTCAAATCAGTATTTCTTCTTTGCCTTTTACTGCTGTTATCACTAGCACTGGTTTTGTTATGGTTAGGAGCCATTATGTATTTTACAGTAATATTTTCAAAAGAAAATTAAAAAGATACTATTAAAACACTCAAGAGGTGTGGGATACATGAGAGTGATGCTACAAGTTAAAGCATGCATTGTTATATGGTAAACTTTTTAGAGAGTACAATATAGTACATATACCCATGGTTATTCTGATTATGAAGACAGCTCTGGTAGTATAATGGATTACAAGATGGACTGCTAACCACAAGGTCAGTAGTTTGAATCTATCAGTCATTCCATGGGAGAAAGAAGAGGCTTTCTGCTCCCATAAAGATTTACAGCCCTATAAACCCTATACTGGGTCACTATAAGTCAGACAGACTCAGTGGCACACAACCACCACCACCACGAAGATGTATTTATCTTAGGTTATATGTGTACTATATGCTGTATGATTAGATGACTGTTACTATAAACATTTTGTACACAAGAGAAAAAAGATATAACAGATACACAAGAAAAGTTGTTGGGTTTGCTACATCCTGTTCTTTGATCAGGATTTCTGAATTCTATTATAATTTTAGGACAACAAATACATATTTAATTAGATGTTGTTCAAATGGACCCTTTTGTGATACATAGCTATATGTGGTAATTCTACATTTTAAGCATCTCTTAGGTATCTGCAGGATATATTAAAGTAATTTGTAAAATGAAGAATGGATACCGGACTAACATACTTTTTAAAAAATTATATTAAATTAGTTTTGAGATGTTAAATAAACAGTAAGGCCATGGCCAGACTATAAATTACCATAGACATCAGACCTACCTCTGCAATAACTAGGCCATGACACCGAACCACAACCTCTGAAAAATGGACCCTTAAGAATCAGGACATGTTCCTGGACAACTTTCCTGTTCTCTATCATCTACTCTTCCAACCAGAGAAAGCCAAGTATGACCCCTCAACTAATCACAAAATATGCTTCATCTCTAAACACCTACGTATCATCTTCCCTACAATCAGAGCATATCTTAAGGCTTCCCACTATAAAGCTTTCAAGTTCCTCTGACTTCCATTGGATTTCTGCTGAATGTAAGTGAGGGAGGCTGACTCCTTTGCAATAGAAAGTTCTGAATAAATACTCTGTGATGACCTCTTTTAGGTCATTTTCACTTATTTTCCGAATGTGGCATAAATTGTTCAGAAACACTCACCTGAGATGACATAGATGATATTTCATATAATTAGGTACTAATTATTCATTCCATGTGGTGGTGGCGTGCCATGGAGTCCTTTCCAACTCATAGCAACCTTGTACAGGATTTCCAAGGCTGTAAATCTTTACTGGAGCAGAAATCCTCATCTTTCTCCCATGGAACAGCTAGTAGTTTTGAACTGCTGACTATGAGGTAGCAGCCTGACTCATAACAACTATGCTACCATAGATACTTACATAATCTTAATGTTTTTTAAATAATATATTTGTTGGATTCTATTTTTACCTCTGAAATGTATATATTTCTCTTTGATATTTTTCTTCTTCAAAATAAATAAATTTTACTGGGTTAAACTGAAATCTTATTGTGCTACCCAATTGATATATTTTCCACATATAAAGGGTTTTTAAACTATTGTATTTCCAATGTGACTGATAATAATCTATTTCCTTCTTTTGCAGGTATTCAGATTATGAGGATATTAAGTTCATATAAATGACTACAATATCTTTTCTCTTATTATTTAAAATTATAATCTTTTATCTTTGTATTCTGGGTGATCTTAATATTGTTCTCTACATTATTGGTTTGCTGTATGCAATGTGGATTCCACATTTTATTACTTTATACAAGTATTAGAATTTAAATTTTCAAGTGCATTTTAAGTGTTCTTTCATTCTTTTCTTATCAAAACCATTTTTTACAAAGTTTTAGCATTTCACACTTTAAAATATGTTGGTTAATGCTACCTTCCTTTTATGGAATTTTAATAAAGATGTTAAGAAAGAAAGGACTTTTCCAGGCTTGGAATGAGCCTACGAATAGTTGTCCTTGAGTCAACCCCAACTCTTGGAGACCTTATGTACAACAGAACAGAATAATGCTAGGTCCAGGTGTGGCATTATGGGATAAGCACTGAACTGATAACCACAAGGTCGGTGGTTCAACCCAACCACCAGCTCCTCAAAAATCCTATGCTGTTGTTGTTAAGTGCTGTCAAGTGGGTTCTGACTCATGGCGACCCTGTATAGAGTTTTGTTTAGAGTAACTGGTAACTTTGAACCACCGACTTTGCAGTCCGGTGACTTTGCAGTCTGGTGCGCTCTCTCCAGCAGTGTCACACCAAAGCTCCCAGAAATCTTATACAGGATCACTATGAGTCAGAACCAACTCCACAGCACTTAACAATAACAACAACATTTCATCTTCACCATAAATAGAATCTTCAGATAAGTTTAGATTCCTTATTTGTTTGAGTATTCACTAAATTATCATCTTATTAAAAGCTTTATATGTACTGAAAGCAATTATGCTTTGTTGTTACTGTTAGGTGCTATTGAGTTGATTCCACTCAATAGTACTTAATAATAGTATAAGATTTCTGAGGAGCAACTGACGGGTTTGACACACTGACCATGGGGTTAGCAGTACAGTGTTTATCCTAAAACAACTATTTATATCCATCAGAGGTGGGGGGGGTAGTACATTATGACTTGTGTGCTAGACCAAACTGGAAAACTTAATTACCCCTTTTTGTTATTCTCCCGAGATTTTATTAAATCAAATGCCATGGATCGGATGTCTACATCCATTTTTTCATTGCATCTGTTCCTAACTTCCTATTAGTGACATCATTTTAAGCACGATGATACCAAAGGATAAGCATTGGACTGTGAACCACAAGTTTTGTGCTCATACCCACTAGCCTATCCTGGGACACCATATACAAGGTTGCTATGAGTCAGAACCAACTCAATGACATTTAAGAACAACAACCTATGTGTATATAAAAGGGTAAATCAAAAAATATTGGTATAAAATCATAGAAACCATTATTAAGCAAAAATATCAAAACCTAAAGCTATTGTTTCTTAATACATCCCTCATCTAGATCTATACAATTCTGAAGGCAGTGTTTCCATCTCTCTAACCCTTTCCTGAAGAATTCTGTGCTCTTTGATTTACACCAAGTTCAAATGGCAGTTTGGGCATCCTTGATGGGCTCAAATCATCTTTCATTGAATTGCTCTTCAATTTGGGGGAATAAAAAGGAATCTGAAGTGCTATAGGGTAGATGAGGCAAGGTGTCCCAATAAAATTATCAAAGGATAGTCCTTTCTATCCTCAAAACTTGAGCAGGTGAGCTGTTGAGAACGAAAAAAAAAAAAAAAAAATTCCTCAGCACAACTTTCCAGGTCTGTTTATCACCAATTAGGGTTCTAATTTTGTGAAACATTTTTTCCTATGTTTGTCCTGTGTCCTTTGATAAAATATATCAAGTTTATTGCTTCAAAATCCCAAAATACAGTAACCATAACTTTCTGAGCTAAATTCTCTGTCTTGACTTTAACTGACTCAGGAGACCTCAGAATTCACTGCTTTGATTGTACCTTACTCTCAGGATTGTATTTATAAATCTAAGACATATTCCTGGTTATGGTTTTTTCCATAAAACATCTTCATGGGAGAACAAACAAGATGGAGGATCAGGTGGAAGTGCAGTAAAGAGCTCCGCCAACAGCAACACAGAATACCTGACCAAGCAGGCTCACGGGATGGTCCCAGAACTCTGAACCACATATAAAGGAATATTTAGAAGGTTGGAAGGCTTACAGCTGGATGAATTTGTGGCAGAAGCAAGAAATTCATTGCTTTCTAGTCCACGATGCTCAGCTGCTCCAGGAGTCACCATCTTGGGTGAGACCAAGTAAGGGAAGGATCAGGGCGGCCACAGATGCCTGACTTACTGCAGAGATAAAGGTTTGGACATTCTTTTCTTTTGGTAGCTATTCATTGGTTCCTTGCTGTCTGCACACCTCCATTCTAGTAACTATAGGGGTGCTTTAGCTAGTGGGCACCCAAGCCACACCCTTGGAGGGTTCTACTATGCATGCGCAGAGATCTCCTCAAAATTTAAAGAGATAGTTTACAATTAAAACCAAATGCCACAGCCATCCCTGAACATTTTCCAACTAGAAAAAAGGCCTGAATGGGGATTGTGGAGCTGGACAAGCAGACAAAAGAGGAAATAGGCCAAAAATTAAATCCTAAGTTACGTCAAAATGACCAACAGTGGTATCTTAAAACTTCTCAGGAAGAAGAGTGAAAAGGGAAGCCCATTTCCTGAGCACATCTACCTGGAGGCATTCAGAAAGCATAAAAAATACCCAAATACATACCCATCAAAGTATTAAGGCCACAGATAAGCCCTGAATATGCCCAAAAAACAGAAGCAGATGACCATATCTGCACATGTCCAGAAATGAAATAAAGTGACTGAGGCAAATGAGCTGGAAGTAGACCTACTCCCTATACTGGAAGATGGGCAGGCTCTGGAAATGCCAGAGAAGGAATTCAGAAGAATTATTATTAAATGTATCAAAACACTATACAATGGAGTTGAGAAAAATAAGGAAGAAG
>NW_006408581.1:646293-647331 GCF_000296735.1 Chrysochloris asiatica | reverse complement strand
TGGTCCAAAGAACTACTATAAAACATTGCTGTGAGTCTGAACCAATTAGATGACACTTAACAACATATATATATATATATATATATAAATTTGAAGTTACATAAAAGGTACAAACACTACTCTTGCTGGACAAGTAGCTGGTATCCAAAGCAAAAGTGTCAATGGCAAATTCAAGCTGAGTAAAGGCAAATTTTCTAAGGTATTCTGTCAGCATCTCAAAAAAAAAGGAATTCTATAACATGTGGCAACAATCCTTGAATTATTTCTTTTAGAAAATGTAATTGCTATGAGTGAAGAAGCAGCAGCACATATGGATAACATTTGCTTATTATTGAGGTTTTTAGTGCAGTCCTGCTTTTTGTGTATCCATGTCGTTGCTGTTGTGTGCCAATGATTTAGTTGAGCAATTCAATATAGGGTTTGCAAGAGCTGATGGTTTATTTGAACTAGCAACCTTGTGGTTAGCAGTCCCATTGCTTATCTTAGAATACCACACTAGGTCCAGTGCCTGGAGATCATCATCATGCTTGGTAAAATGTAGGGTCTGTGAACAAGACGAAGACGCCCCAAAGAAATGGATTGGCACAATGGCAGTAGCAATGGGCTCAAGCGTAACAATTGTGAGGTTGACACAAGACACAGTAGTGTTTCGTTCTGTTGTGTAGGGTCACTATGAGTCTGAACTGACTTGACACCTAACAAATAAAATAAAATTGTTTATAAATGTAATTTAAATCAATTATTTGTCTAGTCTGAGAAATAGTAACTTTCACCATTCACTTTTTTTCCCATAAAAACCAAGTTTCTTGATATTATCAAATGAAATTTTTATTTTGTTTGATTTTCAGTGCTATTATGAACTTATGGATATGTATTTGAATTCACAGCTTTTTATTGTTTGCTGTTGATAATTGCTTTCAAGTTAGGTTTGACTCATAGTTACCCTGTATGGGTTGAACACAAACCATAATGAATCCATACTGAAGGTTGTGCTCTTTGAACTTCATCAGTAAATGTTTTAAGTCCTCTTCACTTTCA
>NW_006408581.1:640849-645118 GCF_000296735.1 Chrysochloris asiatica | reverse complement strand
AAAAAATAAAATAAAATAAAACAACTTTTTAGTGGTTTTCATTACTCTTTATTTTTATTGGAAACATTTTGGCTGAAGATGGACTTAATTATATTTCTAAGTTTCAAAGAAAATGGGTGTGCAGTGATGGAACAGAACTTATCTTTCCAGATGCACATGCTGTATTGACACCGATACATTAACTATGGTAGTGGTGGTTATGAGTTGTGAAATCGGTTGCTATTCATAGCAACCTTTTATAGCATTTCCAAGCCTGTACATCTTTAGAGGAGCAGAAAGCCTCATCATTCTCCTGCGGTATGGCTGGTAGTTTCAAACTGCTGACCTTGAGGTTAGTAGCCTGACTCATTACCACTATGCTACCTGAGCTTCTTACCTTAACTATACTATAAATGTTTGCAGCATTAAAGCCTGAAGATTATGGGTTAAGATTACACTTTTTATCTCTTCCCTAGTTTAGTAACACAAGACAGAAAACAAGGAAAGATTCAATTTTAAATTTAACTAGATTATTATTTATTACTTTCTATTGAAATCAATCTCTCATGATAGGTCAGAAACCTTCAAATTATGTTATCTCAGCAAGATAATCTAAAATTTACCTATATGCTAAAATAATTTATCAGCAAACTAGAAATGTAGGACTTCATTAGTTTGACAAAAAAAAAAAAAATGTAGTAGTAATAACCATAATTCATTATAGTTATTTGACATGTAAGAAATATTTTATACTTCATAACATATTATTTTTTCAACTTTAAATATGTTCTCACTAAAACAAATTCTGTCTGATCTAGGTATATTTGTCCTTATTTAAAGAGACATATTTTCAGCCATTACAAAGCTGAATACCAGAGTATTTTGGACATTATGTATAACATAAATAATTGCCTACATCAATTAATGCATATCCATATAAATAAATAATTGGTAAAATAGTGTTTAGAATTATATATACATGAAGCCATAAAGGAATCCTGGTGTGGCACTGACAGATAAGTGGTGGACTGAAAACCGCAAGGTCAGTGGTTCAAACCCCCTAGCTGCTCCTTGAAAACACTGTACAGGGTTGCTATGAGTCGGAATCAATTCGATAGCACTTAGCACGGTCATAAAGGAGTCTTCGTATAGCAATAAAGGATTATCAATGGACTGCTAAAACCAGGTTGTTGGTTCGGACCCACAAACCACTCCTTGGAAACCCTATGCAGGGTCACTATGAGTCAGAATAACAATAGCAACAAAAGGTCCCAAAACAAAAGCCCCTGAACTGGCTGGTAAATACAAGGTCAGCAGTTCAAATCTACCAGTAACTCTGAAGGAAAAAGATGATACTTTCTGGTCCCTAACAGCCTCAGAATCCCTGTACAGGGTTGCTATGAGTTGGAACTAACTTGGTGGCATACCACCACCACCACCACCACCAAAGTCATAAAACATTACAAACCAATAATTTGTTTTAGTAATTATTAAAAGTCGATGGCTTATATTGACTAATGATATTTTTAATGTAATTAATTATTCAGTAACTAAGTACAAAAAATATTTATTTTACAGTAAGATACAGATCTGGTGCTAATAAGAACTAAGGATTATTTTGTACATTTGTGATTTTAAGAAATAGAGTTATGATAAAGGCAGTAATGCAATATCACTTATATAGGATAATGATGCAAGTTTACATTCAAATTATATCATTTATTTTTTACTTTTAATGATTTAGAATCATAAACTTGAAAAATATGTTTCTAACTATCTTTTCATATAAATACCTTTGTACTTACAGAAAAACTGATGCATGGACTAAGAGCATGACCTTAATCAAGAAGTTTCACCAGTTGAGTCTCTGAAGAAGTTTGGATACTGAGATATGATAGTCTCCCTGGTTTGACTGTTCAACATCTCAAAGGGATTAGAGTTGGCATTTAGCTGAATGTGGAGCAAGAATAGACAGACTGCTATGCTGCTCTTCTGTTCAACAGCCTCATCACAAAGAACAAGTTCAACTTGGTGCAAGGTTTTGTGCTTGTCAGAATAGAAACCTACAAAAACATAGACAAATGTCATCATGAAAGCAGATATAGAACTTGTAACCTTCATAGACAGGGCTTTGGAAAAAGAAGTCACAGGTTACTGCCTTTTGACATCTCCCCACAAATGGGCTATGAAAGCTGTTTCCATGGAGATTTTACATTGAGCTATGACCTCTAATTCTCTCAGCTTTCCTGATTCATCTTCCCATTTAATATAATCCTCCAGATGCATGTTATTATGCATAAATGTCATATTTGGATGGCAGGATTCTATTAAATTATTGTGATTATTCAAGAAAAAGAAATGAGGGCTGGTTGAAATTAGTGTAAAAAAAAAAAGGAAAGGGAGAGACAAAGGAAATTGACCTATGGTTTCAGGTTCTGTTCATTTAAATTTGTAGTGAGAATTTAAGTGCATTAAGTGGCCTATCTAGAATCAGGTTCCTGTTTCTGAAGACTTTATATGTCTATAACATCAGTGGAGTCCTGGTGTGGCAATAAGCAATGGAACCACTTGGCTGGATTGAACTGCAATGCCAGTGGTTCAAACTCACCAGCTGCTCTTCAAAGCCCTATACGCTGGATTGTTATGAGTCAGAACTGACTCAACAGCATTTAACAATAACATCTCTACCAATCTTCTAGATTTAAAATTACAAAAATGTTAAGAATTCATTAATAGTTTTTCCTCTTGGTTTTTGTTGTTATTTGTTGTTGTTGTTGTTGTTGTTAAGTGCTGTCAAGTAGGTTCTGACTCACAGGTTTCAGAAGAGTGGCTGGTGAGTTTGAACCACTGACCTTGTGGTTCAAACTGATTCTGCAGTACAGTGCTTATCCTACTGCACTATTGTTGTTGTTAAGTGCTGTCGAGTCTGTTCCAACTAATAGTGACCCTGTATAGGGTTCCCAAGGAGTGTCTGGAGACCATTTTATATTCCCTCGAACATATCAATTTAAGTTTCCTGATTTAAAATTCCCCTGAATAACAGTAACTAACATGCTGAAATATTTTATAATAATAGTCTTCATAAAAATAAACAGCAATTTTTTCATTCAAATTAGATATAAGCTATATCATAGAGGGATACATTGATTTAAACCCCATTATCATGTGTGTCTGAGAAAGTTGAAAGCTAATCAAATGTAATTTTAATGTGAAAGAATGTGTCTGAGGCCAAAGTTAAAATAATAACGCAGACAATAATCAAAATGGAAATAAAACAACAATTAAATAACTGGAAAATAGCATGGTTTCTGACAATGTAGAGGAGATGACCTAGTCTAATAGCTGAATTAAACTTAGGATAATAGAGTTCAGAAAGTCATTTCATAGGGTTTTGGAGTGCAGAGATTTGCATATTATATTTGAAACTGAAGTATACAATTGAATTGTATGAGTTCATTTGCTCTCTTGTACTTTCTGATAAAATGTTCCCTTACAAACCATTTCACACCATTAATTATACATTTTCTGCTACAGTATCTATGATTCTTTCAGAATTTCACTAAAGGAAGTTTTTAACAAGAAAATGCCTTGGATTTTGTTGATCTAGCAAAGGCACAGGAAATGAAGAAAAATGATGGCGTCTCTTCCCTTTTGTATATATGTATATCTACTTTCTGTTTTAACCATAACTGTAACACTGAAAAGGAACCCTGGTGGTGCAGTGGGTTGATCTTTGGTCTGCCAGCCACAAGGTTGGAGATTCAAACCCATCAGCTACTCAGTGGGCAAAAGATGAGACTGTGCTCCCGTAAAAAATTAGTTCAGTAACCCATTTGAACATTTCTACTCTGTCTTACAGGGTTGCTATGAACTGGCATTGACTTCATATCAGTAGGCTGCTTTTTTTTTTTAGGGGGAGATAGCACTGGGACACCCTGTTGTCTTCTTCTAAGATGAGATGTGAATCTCAGGGTACTTTGTATATATATATATATCCTTAGAGGCCAAGATGACCAAACTTCATCTATCATACTTTGGACATATTGTCAGGAGATACCAGTCGCTGGAGAAGGATATCAGATTAGGTAAGGTGGAGGGTCAGAGAAAAAGGGGAAGACCCCCAACAAGATGGATTGGCCAAGTGGCAGCATCGATGGACTCAAGCATGGCAACAGTAGTTATGTTGGCCCAGGATCAGGCACTGTTTTGTTCTGCTGTGCATAAGGTCACTATGAGTCAGTACCAACTTGATGGCACCTAACAACAACTATATATATATATATATATATA
>NW_006408581.1:629768-640749 GCF_000296735.1 Chrysochloris asiatica | reverse complement strand
GTGAATTGTTCAGGAGAGTTTATTCCCAAGGAATTAGTGAATAATTATGAAAATGAAATTGGTGTTAGCCTTAAATGGTATACATACACTCATCAGAAGAGAAATCTCATTTATACTGACCTTCCTTGTTCTCAGCATTTAGAGAATTTTAGGAAATCCACATGGACTAGGGTTTTATTTTGCCTCTTTTTTCTTCTTACTGTTTTGGTTTTGTAAAGTGTTAGAGGGTAAATCACTACGTGTAGGGCTATTGTTGTTAAGTGTTGTCAAGTCAGTTCTGACTCATAAAGACCATGTTTCCTAGGAGCAGCTGTAAGTGTGAATCATCAACCTTTCAGCTAGCAGTCCAGTGCTGATCCTACAGTGCCACATGGATGAAGGGAAAGGTTAAAACTTAAATAAGAAGAAAAAAAAAAAAAAAAGTGGTGATGGTCAAATTTGGATGTGCATATGAACCACTTGTTGTTCATTTTGAAAAGTAGATTTTGATTCAGTAGGTCTAGGAAGGTCTAGGAAGGGACATTTCAAATAAACTCCAGGTGTTGGCCTGGGATCCAAACGTGTTAAGTATTAAAGGCAGGGAAGTATTGGGAGCATTTCTTTTTGCTCCAGTTACACTCACCTGGGTAGGGACAGAAAAATCAAAACAAAAGTGATCGTTGATAAAAAACTAAATAAAGTAGGCCAAATTGTATTATTTTCAGACCCTAACTAGTAAATATATATATGTATATATTGTTGTTGTTTAGTGCCATTGAGTAGGTTCTGATTCATAGCAATCCTGTATAGGGTTTCTGAGGCTTTAAATTTTCATGGAAGCAGAAACTTCATCTTTCTCCTGCTGAATGACTGGTAGATTCGAACTGTGGATCCTGTGGTTCACAGTCCAGTGCTTACCACATGGAGCCAACACACTCCTAAATAGATATAGATCTTAGTGTTGTTATTAAGTGCCATCATCTTGGTTCTGACCTATAGTGACCCAGAATTGAGTTTCCAAGGAGCAGCAGTTGAGCTTGAACCACTGACCTTGTGGTTTAAACTGACTTTGCAGTCCAGCATGTTATTCCACAGTGTCACACCAAAAACTATAAACCCATATATATAGTGGTGTATGTATTATGGAGTTGGTTCTGACTCATATCAACTACTATATGATAACAACACACCACCAGGACTGGTAATAAAACATTTTGTGTGAATAGAGGGTAAAATGATCAGCACACCAGGACTGTTGATTCTGAGCCCAAGCTTACTGAGAGTAGATGTACCTGGTTCAAGCTAGACATAGGAATTTCAGGAGATACACAAAACCAGCCAACAAATAAAACAGTCAATAAGTAAAATCCAACATTCTTGCAAGAATTCTTTCTGCTTTTCCCTATAGGTTTGCAATGCCAGAGTTTTCCTCAAAGTCTGTAAACAGAGAGCTCACATCAGCCGCCACAAGCAAAAAGATAAAGGGGAATGTGCAAAGTTTACCAAGGTTTAACAAAATGAAAGACAAGGTTTCCCAATCTCTGGCTCATTCTGTCAGATATATGCTTAAAAGAATTGCATAATATGCTTTACAGCCTCCCATATATCCACAATCTTGACCTAGATTAATCACTAAAACCAATTTATTAGAACAGGGTAATGCTGTCCACAGTAAATCTGTCTGATTGTGCCCACATCCTAAGGAAATCATCTAGCTTTCTTTCAAACTCATTCTGCTGGGGAATGAAAAAATAAATGCATGATAAAAATACTTGCTGAGTTACATTTCCAGCAAAATGGTGCTATAGAATTTATCTTTTATTAGTGACCTACCTTATGGAATAGAAATGATTTTTTAGGAAAATATATTTTACTTTAAATAAGCTTTTGTATAGAGCATTTAAACTTGACAGATGTGATTTACTGTCTTTCACACATGTGACAGTTCACAAAAAGATTACATTTATCATGCTAGTAAGGGATAGACCATGTGATTTGCTGTATCATATCAAGTCATGCTATTGTATGACATAGACATCAAATAGCATCTTCCTTTTGAGCAGTCCAGTGTGTATGGGCTGTCAGGTTGAATGAATGAATAGTAGCAATATAAAAGTTTCATAAAGACCTCTCAAAAAGTTTGAGCTTTAATATTATATGTTTTCTCAAATAAACTGTTTCTTAAGCATTTATATAAATTTAATGGCATTATGAGTACCACAAGGATCTGTTTTTATAATGTATTTTACTAAAATATGTTAATCCACTGATTTTTAAATTTTTGAATTTCAGTAAACTGCTGCCATATTTTATTTGTGCTCTTCTTGCAGTTGTGAGTTTTAATATATAAATAATCAAATTATATGAAGAATATCAAATACAACTTCAAGTTACATAGCACTTTAGGACATTCAACAAATAATTTTGATTGAAGAAAATATTCCAAACTATTTCTTGTATTTTTCTTTTTTTCACAGAGAAAAGCAAAACATCTATGGAGATCCATGTCACAATAATAAGCATGCCACAATAAATTCAGATTATATATGATACCAGTATGCCATCTACTGACCACAGTGGGACAGAAAACTTCTCAATGATAAGAACAGAGTGTTGTTGCTAGTATCTTTGAATTAGTTTCTACTCGTAGTGGTTACGAATCGGGCTGCAAACCTTAAGGTCAGCGGTTCGAAACTACCAGCTGCTCCGCGGGAGAAAGATGAGGCTTTCTACTCCCGTAAAGATTTACACCCTCGGAAACCCTGTACAGGGTCGCTATGGGTCGGAACCGACTCGATGGCACTTAACAACAACAACAACAACATAGTGACCTTATATAGGGTTTCTGAGGAGAGGTAGATAGGTTTGAACTGCAGACCTTGTGGTTAGCAGTTCAGTACTTACCCTACAGTGACACACCAGGACAGCTTTAAATCATTATTTAACATTTAAGTAGTGTAAACTAATATTCCATATTTCGATCACTTTTCACTTTATGATGATAAGAAAGTTTTAGTGCAAGATTCTAAGAAAATATCTTAGAATGCCAGTAAAGGCTTTTTTAAAAGGCAGTATGGCTAACATGTTTAAATACTGTTAAATTCATTTCCAGAATAATTGACACTGTCCTGAATCATTACTGAGTAATGTGTTCTTTAACAACAATGAAGAAGTTTGTATAACGGAGATTGTGAAATCTTAAATTTATTCTAAGTCAATATTTACTCTGTTCTGGAAAATCCTGGTCAGTTAAATGATGTACAGTAGATAAAATACATATAAAGTACTAATATATGTTAAAATAAATCACTATGTTTGAAAAGGAAAATATTAAACTTTGTAAAGGGTTAAATTAATAGATACTAATTATATATTTATTAATGGGTAATATACAGTTACAAAACTATGGTTATGGTGTGATTCCATTTGAATAAAACATTTCCATTACACTCACTTAAAAGTAAAGCAGATTTAATATTCATCTATGTCAGCACTCATCACTATATTTTACATGCACAACTCATTAAGTTATACCTTAAAACATTTTATCAAAGTGTATACCAAATTATCAATGTTGTTGTTGTTAAGTACGGTGGAGTCGATTCCAACTCATAGTGACCCTGTACAGGGTTTCCGAGGCTGTAAGGAATGGAACCTTTTTATGTTAGGACATTATTTGAATTTTAAAAAGTATTAAAATCATGTTTTTTGTTTTGTTTTGTTTTGGTCAAAGTTTTCTCAAAACACTGCTCTCTTATTGTTTCTCAGTGATGAGCACGTGTCAACACAGGGAAGTAACACTAAGTCCTTAGCCATGCTCAGTCATCTGCTTGAGCCCGCAGCAGGAATATGGTCCCAATGTGGAGTGGTCATCACTAGGGTGGGGGTGGGGGTGTAGGGGGAGGGCGGGGTGTGTCTCAGGTGCCTTCCTGCCCTTCAGAACCACACCTGCCCCCTACAAGTGTGCTTTGCTGACTCTCCGCTGCTGCTGTTGGCCTTTGGCCTACCCCTGAACTTCAAAAGCTGATACCACATTCGTTACTGCACACACTGGTCCAATGCAGCGCCAGCCAGTGGTTTTACTTCATTAAACTTTAAAGCACAAATGAAGGTCCCTGTGGAGGTGGGTTAGGGACACAGAGGAGGAGAGAGTCAGACACCAGAGCCCCATCTTCAACTTCATAGAAAGGGCTCGATATTGATTTCCAGTGATGAGCAGGGGGCATGGTCAGCTCAAATTTGGTGATGACGTCAGGATGAAGGACCCCAAACTTCCCGAAGCTTTGACCCTTGGCAAAGATCTCAGCACATCGTCCAGGGAAGAAAGCAGAGCCTCTGAGGCTTTAATCACATAGCCACCCTTCTTCTCACCAGGAGGCACATGGAGCAGCTGCAGGATTCTGTCCAGCAGCCCGTGGATGATCTCAAAATCAGGACTTTTGTTGTAATAAGCAGCACACAGATGACTGTGGTTTCTAGAATCTTTTACTACGATGTCAGATAGTTCAAACAATTTCAGAGGAAGGGGCATCTTCCGATTCCCTGCTATGGTCTTTAGGAGGCCAGGGAGAAGGGTAGTGCGTGCTACCTGAAATTCGGCTGTTTTAGGATTACCAATGTGGACTGCTTTGGTTGCAGAGATATCCATACCAAGTTTATCAACAATATCTTCTTGGGAGCACAGAGCAAAGGTCAGCGCCTCAGTGAATCAGGCTGCTGCCATGTCGTGTCTCAGAAGTTCTGTGAGCTTATTAAGAAGAAATTGATTAGCTATGGTGTATGTTTTCGGGAGACTCATCTGAATGTTGTTATATCCATAAGCAATTGCAGCATCTTCTATAATATCGCAGGCATGGATAATGTTAGCTCTGGTCGGAGGAATTTCAATCTCTATCTGATTCCCATCACCTATGACTTGTCACTTTAAATACATTCTTGGTCAGAAGCTTTGCAAGATTTTCAGGAGTTTCTCTGATCCCAGCATTTTTGTTAATGAAATCTGCTCGCACCATCTCTTTTCTGTAAGGCAGTTCTGGAAAGATATGAGATTTCCCATTTGGGAAAATAACTTCAGCTGCTTCAACCGTGAATGGATTCTCACAATATTCACTGAACATGGTGACAATGATATCCAGGACGATTTTTGCCTTAGTAAATTCAGTTTCTGTGCATTCAATAAACACATTTCTAGTCTTCTCTGTTATTTTGGAATGATTCCCATTGATTATTGGAGGCATTGAGAGGACAACACAGTGCTGTCTGAGATGACTGGGTACAGAGGTTTATTTTCAATGATATGTAAATAATGTTAAGGTGGTTGTCGGTCTTGTACATGGTCATCAGCTCACAGGCTGTATACTCCTTGGTCTTATATAAAGGCTTGAATTTGATATCTTCGCAGTATACTTAAACCGGCCTGACAAAGTGTCCAAATCACGAGTTCCGATAGCAACTAGATAGAGCTCTTTTTCTGAAGATATTCTGATGTAACTTCTCCTGAAGTTCAATTAAACTGTCGTAGCGATCTTAAGTGAACTATGTGTTGCGGAAAACCGCTGCTACAGCGTAAACGTCCTTTAGCTGACTCTTCTGTGATCACTGATTTCTGTATTTCTCTCTTTGGCATTACCCGTTTACATACTGGAGCCTTTATCCTTTCTTTGAAGACCTGAAGTCCTCGGACCAATCCTTCCAGACACAAGAGATCGTACAATTTCATCAAGTTCCAGGCCAAATTCAAAACAAAGTTCATCAAATTCTTCATCAGTGTTAGTGCGGCCCAGTGCTTGAAAGAGTAGATTGGGCTTCACACTGACAGTCGGCCTGGCGAGTCCTAAAGTAATGTAAATTTTAACTGATAAAATTTGGGTTTTTTGAATTTCAATCCCTCTTTTCTCATTATATTCAGTAGTTAATTATATAAGTTACTGCAAATTTAAAATACTGCCTTTTCTTCAGAATATTAAATCCAAATGTAATTATGAGGATCAGTTGTGGGTTCATTTATTTATTTCAATACTACAAACTTTGTTTTAGGTGTTATTTTTATTGTTGTTGTTTCTGTTTTCTTATGATGATCTTTGAGATAATGTTTTTTTTTTTTTTTTTTACGGAAATACACGTGAAAATGAAGAGTAAATAGAACAGAAGACAATTTTAATTAAAATCATAAGGTCATTTCTACATTGATCAAGCAAAAAAAGATAGAAAATTAGCAAAATACAAGATTCTAAATGTGGCACTGTAGGATAAGCATTTGATTGCTAGGTTTGTTTGAACCACTAGGTAGGTGATTCAAACTCACCAGTCACTCCTCAGAAACCATGCACATGGTCGCTATGAGTCAGAACCAACTCTACTGCGCTAAACAACAACAACCTATTATAGTCATACTCTGCTATTACATCCTTCCAGATATCACCTTGAAGATTAAGGTCCACCAGCCCAAACAATGTTATCTTCAATCTCTTTGTATGCACGCAAAAGATAGAAAATGGCTAAGGAAGACTAGAGAAAAATTGAAAATTGATGCCTTTGAATTATGGCATTGGTGAAGAATATTAAATATATTTCATGGACTGTCAGAAGAACAAGCAAATATGTCTGGGGAAAAGTACTCACAGAATGTTCTTTTCTCACTTAATTTGGGTGGGTTGTCAGGAGAGACTAGTCCCTGGAGAAGGACATCATGTTTAGTAAAAGTAGATGGTCAGCGAAAAGGAAGGAGAGTCTCAACAAGATGGATTGACACAATGCTTGCCACAACAGACTCAGACAACAATAATTGTGAGGGTGGCATAGGTTTGAGAAATGTTTTATATAGTCTTGCTATGCTAGAAACAACTGGATGGCATCTAATGCAACAAAGATAGTCTTTGGTATTAAAAAATTTAAGGTTTATGTTTTTAATTTATACTATATTGTTCAAGTGTGATAGTGGTGGTGGTGGTGGTGGTTGTGTGCCTTTAGTGAATTCCGACTCATAGTGACACTGTATAAGGTATCCAAGGCTGTAAATCTTTATGGGAGCAGAAAGCCTCATCTTTCTCCCATAGAATGACTGGTAGATTCATAATACTAATGCTGCTCCTTTCAGTGTGATGGTAGATGAGTAATATGGAAATTGGAGCTATAATTTAAAATGGAACATATTAAGGATTAGAGAATTTATTAACTAGCTTTCAGGACCATCATTCTATAAGGATTATAAATGCATACTCTAGGTTCCAAAATAAAATATTTTATATTTAGTCCCTATGTTATCATTGTATGTATTAAATTTATATGATGATGACAAATGTCTTACTAGCCTTGACATTAATTGTATGTTCAATAAGTATAAATTACAGAAAGTGTTCAACTACATTACAAAAAAATGCAATAAATAACCACCAGTATTAGCAAAGAGCAAAAGAAAAAAAAAAAGTTTTTTACTCTTTTGCTTATCAAATTAATGAATCTGTACTAAAACAACTTACTATATAATCATTGACTTCACATATTATGTAAGCCAGAGAAGAGAGAGAGAGAGACCAACATAGAGGGAATGATATTACTGTACATACCAGGGTTTACGTAGTTTACAGAGTCAACTCAGTACTAAAGAGAGTTCCAGCTGTACCTTGTAGAATTAATTAGAAATTGATTTGGAGTAGCCATAAATGCATACTTCCTATTATGATTCTGAAGGATATTCTTTAGGGATTGAGTATGGAATATACATTTTAAAAGAGCCCACTGAAAACAGCTAACTCAAAAGATTTTTGGTTTTTTGAAAATTTTGTGTTTATTTTCTTCGCTTCTTGTTTAGAACTCTTAGTGATAATATACTAGCAGCAAAATACAACACCTAAAAGAAAATAAGATATAACGTCTTGTGAATTCACAAAATGTCCTTTGACAGGGATTTACAGTGTGATTTACATAATATACACAGAAGAAACAGAGAGTTAAGTGACAAGTTTAACTGATTACAAAGTAAAAACAGGAAATATATTTTGTACTAAAACATGCTGGAGTAAAGAAGTTTACATCTCATTTTAAATCAAAGACAAAGCTAAATAAGTGTCCATTAGACAACTGTGTTGAGTTTTCATTTCACCTCAAGTAAGCCCTAGGAGTCCTGGTGTGGGGCTTCAACAAAAAGCATCAGACTGCTAGGTCATTTTGTACCACAGGGTTCAAACTCATCAGCTGCTCTTTGGCAACCCAATAAAGTGTTGCTCAAGTTGAAAGGCACTCAAAAGTCCACTGGGGAAGAGCTGCCTCCTCAAATTAGATTTGACCTTGATGACACGAATGAAGTAAAGCCTGTGGGAGAAAAGCCCACAGGACCTTCATTTGTTGAAGGGGCACAACTCAAAATGAAGAGAAACATCCACTGAAAATCAGAACATGGGATGTAGGAAGTATAAATCTAGGATAATTAGAAATTTTCAAAAATGAAATGGAACATATAAACACCATATCTTAGGCATAAGTGAGCTGAAAAGAAATGGTATTGGCCATTATGAATCTCACAACCACATGGTTTTCTATCCTGGAAATGACAAATTGAAGAGGAATGGTGTTGCATTCATTGTCAAAAAGAACACATCCAGATCAGTCCTGAGATATAACGCTGTCTATGATAAGGAGCTCTGGTAGCGTAGTGGTTACGAATCGGGCTGCGAACCTTAAGGTCAGCGGTTCGAAACTACCAGTCGCTCCGCGGGAGAAAGATGAGGCTTTCTACTCCCGTAAGGATTTACACCCTAGGAAACCATGTACAGGGTCGCTATGGGTCGGACCCGACTCGATGGCACTTAACAACAACAACAACAACATGATAAGATAATATCCATGCACCTACAGGGAAGCCCAGTTAATACCACTATTATTCAAATTTACGTACCAACTACTAAAGACAGTGAGGAAGAAAGAGAAAAATTCTACCAACTTCTTCAATCTGAAATTGGTCAAACATGCAATCAAGATGTATTGATCATTACTGGTGATTGGAATGCAAAAGTTGGGAGCAAAGAGGAGGGATCATTAGTTGGAAAATATGCCTTTTGTGATAGAAGTGATGTTGGAGATCGCATGATAGAATTCTGCAAAATCAATGATTCGTTCATTTCAAATACCTTCTTTAGACAGCATAAGTGACAACTGTACACATGGACATCACCAGAAGGAATACATAGAAATCAGGTAGACTATATCTGTGGAAAGGGGCAATGGAAAAGCTCCATATCATCAATCAAAAAATGGCTAGGGGCAGATTGTGGAATAGACCATCATATGCAAATTCAAACTGAAGCTGAAGAAAATGAAAATAAGGCCATGAGAGCCAAAATATGTCATTGAATATATCCCACCTGAATTTAGATATCATCTGAAGAATAAATTTGATATATTTAATACTAAAGACAGAAGACCAGAAGCTTTGTGGGATGACATCAAGAACATCATACAGGAATAAAAAAAGAAAAGGTCAGAATGGATGTCAGAAGAAACGCTGAAACTTGCTCTCCAGTGTAGAGATGCTAAAGCAAATGGAAGAAATGAGGAGGTACAAGAGCTGAACAGAAAATCCCAAAGATCAGCTCAAGGAGATAAAGCCAAATATTACAACAAAATGTGCAAAGATCTGGTGTCAGAAAATCAAAAAGGAAGAACACACTCAGCATTTCTCAAGCTGGGGGAACTGAAGAAAAAATTCAAGCTTCTACTTTCATTATTGAAAGATTTCCTGAGCAAATTATTGAATGACGCAGAAAGCATCAAAAGAATCCATCTGGAAGGAATACACAGAGTACCTGTACCAAAAGGAAATTGTTGATGTTCAAACATTTCAAGAGGTAGCATATGATCAAGAGCCAATGATACTGAAAAAGGAAGTCCAAGGTGCATTGAAGGAATTGGCAAAGAACAAGTAACCAGGAATTAATGAAATAAAAATTGAAATATTTCAAGAAAGTGAGGCGGCACAGGAGGTACTCACTCATCTGGGCCAACAAATTTGGAAGACAACTATTTGGCCAAGTGATTGAAAGAATTCCATATTTATGCCCATATCAAAGAGAGGTGTCCCAATGGAATGATTAAATCATCGGACAATATCTTTGAAATCCCATGTGAGAAAGTTTTATTAAAGGTAATACAGAAATGGCTGCAAGCATACATTGACAGAGAACTTTCAGAGGTTCAAGCAGCATTCAGAAGAGGCCGTGAAAGGAGGTATATCATTGCTTATGTCTGATGGATCTTGGCTGAAAGCAGAGAATATCAGAAAGATGTTTACCTGTGCTTTATTGACTATGCAAAATTTTTGATTGGGTAGATCATGACAAGCTGTGGATAACATTGCTAAGTATGAGTATTCCGGAACACTTAATTATGCTCATGAGAAATCTGTACCTGGACCAAGACGCAGTTGTTCAAACAGAACATGGGATTACTGAATGGTTTAAAATTTTTAAAGTGTGTGACTCAATTGTATTTTTTCACCATACTTATTCAACCTGTATGATGAACAAATCATCTGTGAAGCTGGGTTATATGAAGAAAAATGTGGCATCAGCATTAGAGGAAGACTCATTAACAACCTGAGCTATACCGATGATACAACCTTGCTTGCTGAAAGTGAAAAGGACTTAAAATATTTACTGATGAAGATCAATGAGCACAGCCTTCTTTATGGATTGCATCTCAATGTAAAGAAAACAAAAATCCTCACCACTGGACCAATAAACAACATTCTTACCAAAGGAGAAAAGATTGAAATTGTTAAGGACTTTATTTTTCTTGGTTCAACCATTAACACTCATGGAAGCAGCTGTCAAGAAATCAAACAACGTTTTTTTGTTTTGTTTTGTTTTGTTTTTTCTTAAATGTTTTATTGTGAATTATGTGATAGTTGACATGGGAGAACATTAATTTTACATTCATTCTATCTTATATTGTCTCATTGCCATGGTTAAAATCCCCTCCATGCATCATCAACCAACCAAAGGGTATA
>NW_006408581.1:606906-627768 GCF_000296735.1 Chrysochloris asiatica | reverse complement strand
AACCTTCTGAGGAAATGCCATATTGCTTTCTAGAGAGGTTGGACCATTTTGCAGTCCCACCAGCAATGAAGGAGTGTCCCAATCTCGCCATATCCCCATCAGCATTTTATTGTTCTCTACATTTTTGATCTTTGCTGTTATTGTTGGTGTGAGATGATATCTCATTGTTGTTTTGATTTGCATCTCTCTATCAAACAATGTTTTGAATTAGGCAAATCTGCTGCACAAGAACTTTTTAAAGTGCTGAAGAGCAAAGATGTCAGCTTAAGGACTATGTGTGCCTGACCAAAGCCATGGTATTTTCTATAACCTCATATGCATGTGAAAGCTGGACAGTGAATAAGGAAAACCGGAGAAGAATTGATGCTTTCAAGTTATGATGTTGGAGGAGAATATTGAAAGTGCCATCGGCTGCCAAAAGAACCAATAGATCTGTGTTGGAAGAAGTGCAGCCAGAGTGCTCCTTGGAGGTCAGGATGACTAAACTCTGTCCTACTTCAGACATATTGTCAGGAGGGACCAGTCACTAGAGAAGGGTATCATGTTTGGTAAGGTGGAGGGTCGGAGAAAAGAGAAAGACCCCCAGCGAGATGGATTGCCAAAGTGGCAGCATCAATGGGTTCAAGCATGGTAACAATAGTGAGGTTGGCCCAGGATCAGGCAGTGTTACTTTTTGCTGTGCATAATAAGGTCACTATGAGTTAGTACCAACTCAATGGCACCTAACAACAACAACTTGAGTCAGAAGCGACTCAGTGGCACTTAATAACAAGAACAAGCTCCAGGTCAGAGGTGAATTAGAGTTTGTCTTTTTAATCTATATTATGTAATACTTCAAAAAGACAATTGGTGTTTTAAAAGTCAATAAAATCAAACAAGGATAGAAACGATATTCTCATAACCATTGTTGAAGTTACTTTGAATAAGAAATGGCTCACTTCATGACACAAAGTAATTGTCATTAAAAAAAAATTTTAATTTAATACAATCCTGAAAGTATTTTGTGCAAACTTGGTATCAATTAGAGGAGAATTAAAAATGGACTGTGTACTTATTTTTTTGTTGACTTCCATATGACGTAAGGGCAATGATACTCAATGCATATATCATGTATACTGTGATGCTCAATAAATGTATTTCCACTCAACAAGTGAACCAGTATAAGGGTTTATATATGTAGGAATCTAATACATTTTTGTCTTGAAATATATAAATCTGCAAGTGACTCATACATTTATATTAAAATGATAAACACAAAAATTTATTTGCATATAGATTTTACATTATCAGCGACAGATTCAAGTGACACTAACAAATTGCAATGCATTTCAGGGCACCTCAATTGAGAGGAAATCTAGTATCATGTTCACAAAGGTCCTAAGCTTCTTTTTATAAAATACACAATTGTATTATTTCCTTACAGTGTATTATCCCTTAAAATTGCAAGCTTCAAACCTCACAAAGTCAGAATCTCTTTGGAAAGAATTCAGGCAAAAATTTTGATTATCTTTTTTTTTTTTTCCTTTTTAGGTAGATTCTTGGATTTCAGATTTCAGAGATGTCTAAAGAATCATTTATGAAAACTATGCTTTATGAATGACTCTTTTTTATAACATATATATTATATAATAGATTAGTATGGCTACACTACTCATAAACTTTTGAAAGACAAAACTTATTAAAAAGAGTAAAACTTGTACTGCAAAATTTATTTTTTTATCAAATAACCCTGACTAGATAACCAGCTACCAGTTGACTATTGAATAATAAACACAATTATTTGAAAATAAAATTCCAGCTATTTCTGACATCATAATAAACAAGTCTGGATAAGTACTGAGTCATATGCTCAAAAGCAAATGTTGTTAGTTTTATCTAGTGGCTTTATATTCTACTTAAACTATGATTGTGAAACTTAGTTATTAATGGTTTAAAACTTGTTTATTATAAGTATACATTGTGAACATTATATTGACTGTTTTTCATATAGCAAAAATATTGATCAATTAAGTATATTCATCCAATGTATTCATTCATTAATAATTTATTTAGTGTGTACTTTGTTCACATTTCTATGTTAGAAACTAAGGGAAAAACAAACAAAATTATCAGCTTCTAAGTGGCCTGCAATGTTATTGCAGAGATAAAAAACATGAGTGATTCTACAATTAAACATAATACTTTTCTGTTTTATCAACTTGCAGTAGAAATAGAACATTCTATGAAATAATTTGTGGGCTAAACATTCAGAAAGCATTGCAACCTCAAAGCTTATTAGAATGCTCTTCTTCCCACAATGTGAATATGCAATAAATATTTAAAGGTGATGAAAATTAGACACAGCCAGATGTCTTATTATTCTAATTTAATTTTATTTGTGTGTGTGTTTTCCAAGATAACCTACTGTTTTGACTGGAGTAATTATTTTTTCATTGTATATAATGCTTTGCCAATTTTTTGTTGGGCTGAGTTGATTCCAATTCATGAAAACCCTATATATGTCAGAGTAGAACTATGTTCCCTAACATTTTCAATTGCTACACTTTTGGAAGTAGATTACCAGGCCCTTCATCTGAGATGCCCCTGGGTGGATTTGAACTACCAATCTTTTGGTTAGTATGAAAGTGATTTAAGTGTTTACACCAACCAGGAATTAAATAAAGATTATCAGACTTTGTTAAGTAACAGTGATGTGGTGGGTAGGGAGCATAGGGAGCATTGATAAGCCTATTTCTAAAATTTCAAGATGCAAAGCTAAACCTGACAAACATTAGCCTAAAGAAAGTATTTAGGTTTTTTCATCTAATAGGAAGTCTGCCGATTGATATTCTCAATGTGGTTCAAATATTCAAGGATGTCTTCTTCAAACATGAATCCATATTCTAATCTTTCATCCTCATGCGGATTTTCTCATTATTAGAGATTATTGTATCACCCTTCCAGACACCTCTCTCCATTCTAGGCTGAAAGAAGAAAGAAAGATCAGAACTTTTGTTTGTAAAGATTTGATTTTTTACCAAAAGGGAAGTCATTCTCATTAAATGTATACTCACAACTCAATGGCCACAATGAATGTAGCCAAAGTGGATGAAATAAGAAAGATGTTTACTTGTGTTTTATTAACTATGAAAAGGCTTTCCACTGTGTGGATCATAACAAGATATGGACAGCATTTCAGAGAATGGGTATTCTGGAGCACTTTTTGTGCTTATGCGGAACATGTACATAGGCCAAAAGGCAGCAGTTAGAATAAAACAGGGAAACACTGAATGGTTTAAAATCAGGAAAGGGGTGCATCAGTGTTGTATCCTTTTACCATATTTATTCAAACTATAAACTGTGCAAATAATCTGAGAAGCTGGATTATATGAAGAGAAAGTGTGGCATCAGGATTGGAGGAAGATTTACTAACAACCTGCCATATTTAGATGATACAACCTTGTTTTCTGAAGCGGAAGGATATTTAATATATTTATTTATGAATTATGAATTATGAATGTTTTAAAATTAAGAAGGGTGTGCGACAAGGTTGTATTCTTTCACCATATTTATTCAACCTGTATGCTGAACAAATAATCTGAGAAACTGGATTATAAGAAGAAAAATGTGGCATCAGGATTGGAGGAAGACTCATTAACAACCTGCAATATGCAGATGATGCAACCTTGCTTGCTGAAAGTGAAGAGGACTTAAAATATTACTGATGAAGATCAAAGACCACAGCCTTCTATATGGATTACATCTCAATGTCAAGAAAACAAAAATCCCTCCCACTGGACCAATAAACAACATGCTTATTAAGAAAGAAAAGATTGAAGTTGTCAAGGACTTCATTCTTGGATCAACTATCAATACTCATGGAAGCAGCAGTCAAGAGATCAGATGACGTATTGCATTAGGCAAATCTGCTGCACAGGAACTTTTTCAAGTGTTGAAGAGCAACAATGTCAGCTTGAGGACTAAGGTGCTCCTGACCCAAGCCATGGTATTTTCAATAACCTATATGGATGCAAAAGCTGGACAGTGAATAGGGAAGATCATAGAAGAATTGATGCCTTTAAATTATAGTGTTAGAGGAGAATACTAAAAGTGCCATAGGCTGCCAAAAGAACCAATGGATCTGTTTTGGAAGAAGTGCAGCCAGAGTGCTCCTTAGAGGCCAAGATGGCCAAACTTTGTCACTCCTACACTGGACATATTGTTAGGAGGAAACAGTCATTGGAAAAGGATATCATGCTTGGTAAGATGGAGCGTCAGAGAAAAAGAGGAAGACCCTCAATGAGATGGATTGGCTAGGTGGCAACATCGATGGACTCAAGTGTGGCAATAGTAGTGAAGTTGGCCCAGGATCGGACATTGTTTCGTTCTGCTGTGCATAAGGTCACTATGAGTCGGTGCCGACTTGATGGCACCTAACAACAACAACATTTGTGAATATCAAAGACCAGAGCCTTCAGTGCATTGCACCTCAATGTAAAGACTATAAGAATCCTCAAAACTGGATGAATAAATAACATCATGATAAATGGAGAAAAGATTGAAGTTGACAAAGACATCATTTGCTTGGATCCACAATCAACACTCATGGAAGCAGCAGTCAAGAAACCTAATGACTTATTACATTAGGCAAATCTTCTACACAAGCTCTCTTTAAAATGATCAAGAGCAAATATACCCGTTTAAGGACTAATGTGTGCCTACCAAAGAGACAGTATTTTCAATTGCCTCATATGCATATGAAAGTTAGACAGTGCATAAGGAAGGCCATAGAAGAATTGATGCACTTGAGTTACGGTGTTGGAAAAGAATACTGAAAATACTATGGACTGAAAAATGAACAAACAAATATGTGTTGGAAGAAGTACAACCAGAATGCTTCCAGAAAGACTGTCTCTCATACAGCGGACATATTATTAGGAGGGACCAGTTTCTGGAAAAGGACATTATACTTGGTAAAGTGAAGAGTTAGTAAAAAAGAGGAAGACTCCCAATGAGATGGATTGGCACAATGGCAGCAGCAATGAGTTTAATTGTACAAAGGACTGTGAGGATGGCAAAAGATTGGGCATTGTTTCCTTCAGTTTTGCATAGCATCGCTATGAATCAGAACTGACTTGATGGCACCTAACAGCAACAATATGGATTCCATTTTTTTCAAAAGTCTTTAAAGAACACTCAAAAATAACATTTACAAAGCAATTCTATAAAAGAGTATTGTGCAAGAATACTTGCTTTTTCTCACATATGCTGTCTACTATCTAATCATAATTTATCTTTTATTTGTTCTCTGATGGACTTTTCCTGCTTATTTTCACATGGATATATCAGCACAAGTTATAATAGACTAAAAATATTTTTTTAGATCACCTTAGTACAAATATTATTACTTAAACATCTCTAGGTTAGCCTTGGTGGTATTGTTGTTAAGGGTTCAACAGCTAACAGAAAGGTCTACAATTTGAACTCACAACTGCTTCATGTCTGCTTCAGTAAACATTGCAGCCTTATAAGCTCTATAGGACAGTTCTAGTCTGTTCTACAAAGTTGCTATGAGTTAGAGGTAAATCAGAGTCAATTAGAAAACTACTTGTTTGGTTTTGGTATAGGGTTTCCAAGAAGCAGCTGGTGAGCTTGAACCACTGATCTTGCAGTTCAAAAGACATTGCTGTCTGACGCATTAGCCCACAGCACCACACCAGGACTCCGAACTATATATATATAGTTCTCTCTCTCTCTCTCTCTCTCTCTCTTTCTCTTTACATATATATACACACACATACACATATATATTTTTGTAAAGGATATAGTTAAAGTACAAAGTTTGATAGGATATAAATTAGAAAGATATATAACTTTATACTTTAATCTATACTTTATAATAGGTGGGGTTGCAATTAGTTGGAAATAACAACAGTAGCAATATTATTATTTATAATGATTTGAGGATTATATGGGGCGCTCACAGGAAATTGCTGTGCAAATAGTTTTGACAGAGACAAGATTCCAGAAATGCACCAAAATATTCTGAGCAGTTATAATATAGATCATCTAACAATTTAAATTCAACATACTTGAAACATGAGAATATGCTTTTTAATGTTCTTCAATAGTGATATTATGACTGTTTAAAGGATGTGCATAAATTAAATGAAATCTATTTTATCTTGGGAGCACTATGTGATGTAAATGGTTAATGAGGTTAATTATTAACTGAAGGTTTGTAAGTTCAAAGCCATGGAAAGGTACCTTAAAAGAAAGATCTGGCAATCTACTTTCAAAACGTTGGCCATTGAAAATCTCTGGAGCATAGTTCTGTTCTGATACACATAGAGTAATGATGAGTGAGAGGTCACTTGATATCAGCAGGTTTTTTTAATTGTATCTTGGGCAAATCATTTACTTAAATACCTTAGATAGAAATACATTTTGAATTTTAAATATATTCTAAATAGCTTAGCTATGTGCACTTTTAAAAACTTTTAATACGCACATCTTTCAATTATTTTATTGGGTCATCATCTTTGATTCTGCTTAATGATTAACACCAAAATTGTAGCTAAGACTCAATTTCTATCAACTTCATACCAGGAATTGCTCTATATGTGTTATTTAAATAATACCATTCAATCATGATAAAAGTTCTATGTGGTTTTTAGGTGTCATCCAGCCAGTTCCAATTCATAGCAACCCTATGCACAATGGAATGAAAAACTGTCTGGTCCTGGGCCAGTCACAAATTCTTTGCTAAATTAGAACCCATTGCTGCTGTCACTATGCCAGTCCATCTCTTTAGGGGTCTTACTCTTTCATCACTCTGTCAAGCATGATATCCTTGTCCAGGGACTGGTCCCTCCAGATAACATGGCTGAAGGATTAGAGAAAAAGACTCACATCCTCACTTCTAAGGAGCATTCTGGCTGCACTTCTTTCAAGACAGATTTGTTTGTTCTTCTAGTCATCCACAGTACTTTTAATACTCATTGTAAACACCATAATTCAAATTCATCAATTATTTTATGCTCTTCCTTACTCATTTTCCAACTTTAAATGCCACGTTGGTCAGTTGCACCTTAATCCTCAAATTGATCTATTAAATCTTTCAAACTTTAAAGAGATCTTTTGCAGCAAATTTGCCTAATGCAATAGGTCATTTGATTTCTTGATTGCATTTTCCATGAGTGTTAATTGTGGATCCAAACAAAATGAAGGCTGTGATAATTTCAATCTTTCTTTCATTTATTATGATAATATTTATTGGCCCTGCTGTGTAAGGATTTTTTTTCTTATTGTTGAGATGCAATCTTGGATTATAGTCTTGGATCTTCATCAGTATTTTAAATCCTCTTCACTCCCAGTAAGCAAGGTTGTATCATCCACATATCACAGACTGTTAATGAGTCTTTTTCCAAACCTGATGTCACATACTCCTTCATATATTCAGCTTCTCAGATCATTTTCTCATTATACAGAATGAATAAATAAATTTGGTAATGGGTATAACTTTGGCACACACCTTTCCTGATTTTAAACCATTCATTATCCCCTTGTTCTGTTCAGACGGCTGCCTCTTAGCCTGTGTATTGTTATTGTTGTTAAGTGCAGTTGTTGTTGTTGTTGTTAAGTGCCATCGAGTCGGGTCTGACCCATAGTGACCCTGTGTAGGGTTTCCGAAGAGCAGCTGGTGAGTTTGAACCACCAACCTTGCAGTTCAAATGGCTTTGCAGTCTGGCGCATTAACCCACAGCACCACACCCAGGACTCCGCAATTAAATGTTCTGGACTATTCATTCCCTGCAATGTTATCAATAGTTTCTTATGATCCACACAGTTGAAAACCTTTACACAGTCAATAAAGCATAACTAAATATATTTCCAGTATTCTCTGGATTCAGCCAAGATTCATCTGAAGAGAAGTGAATTCTTTACTATGGCCCTTCTACCAAAATTATCTAGTTTGTTATATAAATTCTAACTTTCTGGTGCGGCACTGAAGGATAATCACTGGAGTGCAAGGTTGATTTAAACTGCAAGGTCACCAGTTTGAACTCAGCAGTCTCCTCACTAACACTTTACAGGGTAGCTATGAACTGGAACCAACTTGACTACACTCAACAAAAACAACATGCCTGTGATTATAGACCCATTTAAAAAATGAATTGCTAAGAAGTGAAGATTATGGTGGTCCTAGAAGGAGCTCTGGTAGCGTAGTGGTTACGAATCGGTCTGCGAACCTTAACGTCAGTGGTTCGAAACTACCAGTCGCTCCGCGGGAGAAAGATAAGGCTTTCTGCTCCAGTAAAGATTTACAGCCTCGGAAACCCTGTACAGGGTCGCTTTGGGTCGGATCTGACTCGACAGCACTTAGCAACAAGAAGTAAAGATTACAGGGAAACCAAGAAAGGAGTCCTAATGTTACTCTGTAGGATAAGCGCTGGACCTCAAGGTCCTTTTGAACTGCAAGGCTGGCGGTTCAAGCCAACCAACCATTCAGAAACTTCATGTAGTGTCACTAGGAGTTGGAATCCACTCGATGGCAATTAACAACAACAAGAATTAAGGAGGCCTCCACCTTGCTACATGGGGACATGTCTGACTCCAATTGATAAGACTGCTTTGGATCACTCTCTTTTCTTGGATCTTACAAGCAGGCTCATTATATATTACCTCCTTTTAGGGAGGGGGTAGTTTGACCTATCGCCTGACCTTATTCACAATGTCCTTCTGCCTCGTGTATCAACCATTTGTCATCTGACCTGCTGACTTGGGTTCCTCAATTCCTGAGACTACATGGGCAAGAAGATTCATCCAGACTGATCTCTGAACTACAGTTTTCACAATTATGTGAACCATTTCTTTTGACAATTATGAGTTTTGTAAGATGATGCAGGGTGTTTAAAAACCCCTGGGACTTGAGGGATTGGAAGAGTAATGATTGATATCAAGGGCTATGGAGTGATATAACATGTTGGAAAAGTCAGAGTTGGGGTATCTTTAATCTCCATCTCATAGAGACCAAGCTTGTGCTAATCTTTCTAAAATAAATTATTCATAGACTATCCCTACTTCCACTTCCTCTTCTGAATCCAATTTGAATTTCTGGCAGTTCCCTGTCAATGTACTGTTGCAACTATTTTTAAGTCAGCTTCAGTAAAATTTTATTTGTGTGTGGTATATTAGTGATATTAATTAGTCTTCCTTGTAGGTGTATAGGTATTGTCTTATCACACACAGCATTTTATTTCAAAATGTATCTTAAAAGTTTTTTTTTTTTAAACAATAAATGTGATGCTTTTACTTTTCATTTGCTATTCCTTGCATAGTAAACCATATAATTATAAGATTCAAAATGGCCAATACCAGTAGATATCCACTCACTAATGCCTATGATATTGATCTTTATGCTTTCCATTTCAATTTTGACAACTTCCAATTTTCATAGATTTATAATTTGTACATTCCATGTTCTGGTTATTAATGGATGTTTGCAACTTTTTCTTTTCATTTTGAGTGTGAGGTTGAAATAAATTTCCTCATTTGATAGTCTAGAAAAATAAGATACAAATAAGTAAATTTCTGAAGCCACACTCCCATTGTCAGCTTAGAAGTTAAACTGAGGGTGTCTACTGCAGAAATAATATTTGTAGCCGTTGCACTGATCCATCTTTCTATAAAATGAAATGTATTACTTTGGGAGAAAGAAAACTACTTGAAAAAGCCTTATTAATTTCTTTATGAGGGCTGTATGGATAATGTGTGTCTTTGGTTTTGCTCTTTTGGATGTTCATCTTTTGTCTTTTTTTATGCAGAATGGTGTTTTTCTAACAGTTTATCTAAATGATTGGAATTTAGGAAAGTGTTGTACTTAAATTGTCTCCTTAAATATTTACTGGCTACATATATATCCCATATTTATAATATTTATAATTTATAAATAAATAAATATGTTTTGTCAATGGGAAACAAGGGTAAGCAAGTTGTATGTCTTGTTATTCTATTGCTAATCTCTTTGTGAAACTTTAATAAACTCCAGCCGAACCAATGTATGGTAAATTTAATACAGTGGAAGAGAATAAAACAACATCTGCCACAAAAATATCCATCACCAGTTCCATATTCTCAATGGCTTCTGCAAGCTGGTAATAAGAAGATATAAATGATTTGACTCTGCCAATTTCTACTTGTGCAGCCAGTGTAAAATACAGGGATTATAAAATGTTATTCTGTCACATATTTTGGCGGTGATTGGAGTATCTAGTGAAATATGGGATTTTATTCTTAGCACTTTAAGTTAATAACAATAACTGTAAAACTAATATTGTTCTTTCCAGTAATTGCCATCATCCATCAAACTGTCCGAGTAATGCAGGAACAAATATGTGCCACTTTGTTTCAGCACAGGCTCCTGGGTAAAACTACAGTATTATTACTGAGTCTTTTTTCCTTAAAACATTATTCAAAGAAATTATATAGTAATGGAATCACATATTTAAAGGGTACATGAAGCTAAGAGTACAATAATGGTTTTATGTTTTACAGCAATCTTGCCACCTACATCCTGACCTGGAATTCTGTAGGTATCAAGTTGTTATGAATATAGGAGGGCTACTTGCAAAATAGTGGGTAATAATCATGCTTTATCTAAGTTATAGTTTTTTGAGATATACAATATTTTTCAAAGGAAAAAAAAACAATCGAATGTGAAATGTACTTATTTTTTTTCCCAGAGTTTTATCCCCAAAGTACAGAAATTTAAGAAATATTAATATAATTATTTTTATTTTGAGTCTAAAACCCCTATGTTTTTCTAGTTATTAAAAATAGTCAGATAGACTCTTAAGTAAATAATAGGATTGTTGTTGTTGTTGTTATGTGCCTTGGAGTCGGTTCTGACTCATAGTGACCCTATACAGGGTTTCCGAGGCTATAATCTTTACGGGAGCAGAAAGCTTCATCTGTCTCCCACGGAGCAGCTTGTAGTTTCAAACTGCTGACCTTGCGGCTCGCAGCCCTACTCATAACCACTAGGCTACAAGATAGAATATCTCTTCTCTAGGTTAATACTTATATTCCAGTTAGTATAAAAGTAGAACTTTCTTTGCCTCCAAATGCTGCTTCTTTTCCACTAGGATACTACATTTGTAACAGGTGAGTTATTTTTAATATGCACTTTAAAAATAACATACCAATTATATCAAGTGTCAACTCTAATATGCATTTGAGTTTTTCAAAGTATATTCGATGTTAAGTCTCATTGCACAATTGCTTAAAGGTACAAGGGTAGATTGCTAAGGGAAAGGTTATAAACTTTGTAAGAGAAGACTACTGAATAAGTTAAGGAAGAAAGGGGAATGAATTTAAGAATTGGAGGAAATGTGATCCATCTTCTTAATAATGAGTCTCAGAAAATAGCTTGACAAGGAAACAGAATTTGTATGGAACTCAAGAACACTTCCTTCACTGGTTCCCATCTCAACTTTGTCTTATTTTATTTATTTATTTTTTCCAAAATGTTTTGTGCCTCCTAGTTCCAGTTGGTGTAAAATAGTCTGATAGCAGTCATATCTACAGTTTTTCCCAAACCAGAGACCAAGCCCATTAATAATTAGGTTTTGTCAGCACTCCTGGAACAATCAGTCTTAACCAGAGTAGCAGTAGTGAGCAGTTGTAGTGAATGTTGTAACCTGTGTCCTCAAGATTCGTCTTCTGAACCAAGACAGTTTAACATTTCCTGTCTCCACAACTTAAGGCTCTTTGGAGTTAGAGTTCTTTGTACTCAGAATGGATGTGTCCCATTAAACTGTAAGTTATAATTTCGACTCAGCCACTTTGGGCTCTGTGTACTAAAAGAACAGTAGGAAAGGAAAAGAATCACTATCCTTGTAGGGGTAATTGAGGTGAAGCTGCTGTTATATAATATGAACAGAAGAAATACTTCCAACAGTTAAGTAATCCTCTATATAGTATAGTGGTAATTCCTTGTCCATTTTGAAAACAAATAAATCAGCCACAGTTAGATTAGGGTAATCATACCCTAATTTTGAGATTATGATATGTAAGGTATTGATAATGTGATAACTTCACCAGGTAGGTCACCTAGTACTGCAGACGTACTAGCTATGGGTGTATTATAAAGGAAGGGAATTATGAGTGTCAATGGTACTAAGACCATTTATAGCAGCAGGGGCTATAATTTGAAACATTCATCTTCCTCTTCTAACTTTGCAAAGAATCAAAATCCAGGAATAATTGTATTCATATAGGATAGATGTATGTTAAAAAGCAAATGGTTCAAAGAAGGAACTGTACCGGGTGCTCTGAGTATACTATCCACATTCTCCTTTCAGGGTCAAACTGCTAATTTCCCTGCTGCTAGGAGAATTGGTGAATGACAGCTCCATGCATCCCTTCTCAGAGTTTTTCTCAACCTAATCAACTGCCTTTCCTGAAGCCTTCAGTGAGCTGTCCATCATAATTGGCTGATCTATATAGAGAAGCACATCTCATCATTTATCTTTGTGTAACTCCTTGGGAGTCAACTTATGCTTGGCTTGAAATTGTTTTTCAGCTCAAGTTTTCCCCCATTCAATACCATTCTCAGAGGATTGTGTAAAAATTGCATGGAGGTGGCCTCTGACCTCCATACACAAGGAGTAAGGAGGAGAATTATCATCAGCCTTTGGCCCACTTCTCTGAGATGAAGGTCAGACATGACTCCACCTTCCATCCTTCTTTACCAATTCTGGTGCCACTATTTCTTCCATGGTGGTGGTGGTGGTTGTGCAGTGTGGAGTCAGTTCCGACTCATAGAAATCTTGTATAGGGTTTCAGAGCCTGTATCTTTATGGAAATAGAAAGTGGCATCTTTCTCCCACAGAACAGCTGGTAGTTTTGAACTGTTGACCCTGAGGTTAGCAGCCCAACTAGTAACCACTACATTACTTCTTGGATAGGTACAACAATTCATTGCAGTGGTCATACAGAACTCAAAGACAATACTCATGATTATGGGGTTTCTGAGCAACATGAACAGATTGAAATTCAGGAACAGAAATGTTCAGTCAGGACAACCTCCTTTCATCCACTCCTACAGGCAAGCGTCTCTCTGGTCCATGGGCTCTCAGTCACATGGTCCACTGGTTTCTGCCATGCTCAAGCAATTTCACAAAGTTCTTACTGGGCTGTTCAACAACACTCAAGGAGTACGTTAGCTTTCCATAAACCTCAGTCCTAAGGTGCTCAGTTCTAGTGCCATGGGTCAGTAAACCTAGCTCCTGAGTTAAGTACCTGAAGGCACCGCACTCCATAAGTAAGTCTCCTGCCTGAAGCCACTGTTTCACTTGCTTCATAGGCTGGGAAGCTCTGGCTTGTGCTGTGGCTCTTGATTCTGGTGCTGCTGCTCCTCTCCCACTCCTCTGTAACTTCTCTAGTTTTATAGATTTCTGTCTCTGGATTGAGGAGTTTCAAATAACAGGGATATCAGTTACAAAAGACATATTCCATTCCTGGCTCTTTTTTCTTGATGGTAGCAAGATCCCTCGTTCCTGCTTCTGATATGGTTCATTTTATGCCTAGAGGGATGGAAAAATTGACTAATCTCCACATTAAAGTTTTAAGGTTTTTACAATCACAATTAACCCTGTTAGTAATTGTTCACAATTAAATCATACATAATCCTATCAGCATCTTCTCCATCCTACTCTTACCCAGACCCATCAAGTAAAGGAAATACAGCCGATCTTCACAGTATCATCTAGTTGTTTTGAGGAAATTACAAAGACTTTGGTTAGAAGGGCCATATTAATAATTCACTGTACTGAAGATTAGTTTTGGGAACAGTCTTAGTTAAATTTCTGCTCACAAATCTTCATCTCAGCATCTGTGTTCTGAAAGCTCTAGCCTATTAGAATAATGTGACAAGAATGAAGTAGTAAAGTGTAATATCAAGACATTACAATCAAACTATATATTCTCAGATTCCAAATTCACTTCCTCTATGTGTCTAATTGGTCAAACTATTGAATCTTTGTTTTCCTTACTGTTCTTGTCCATAAACTAAGGGTCTCATTGAGGAAAAGTGAGATAATTATAAAAGGCACTTAATAGAAGAGCTACAAAAAGCCAAAAGTCAAAGAGAACAGAGTCTTTGTTATTACTATTGTAACTATGAATATTGCTTCTGGGAACTCACTTCTGAAACCACATTAGATGGGAGAAGGAGCAGTTAACAGAAGAATAATGGAATAAAACAAGTCTACAATACTCATTTCAATGTTTTTCTTTATTATATGCATGAATTTATGTATGCTTAATATTATATGACCGAATATGATTTTCCATAATCATGTTGAAATGTTTTTCTTAAGGTAGGTTAATAGCATTTCTAATAAATGAAGCTAAATTAAAAGTACACCAAGAAAATGTATATTGATATCATATTGTGCACCATAAATTGATTAAAAGTTGTGAACATCTACTACACAGTTTTACAATACATTACCTACTTATATACCTTTGTCTGTCTCTAGGGAAAAAAACACAAAAACATGAAGATGCATACACTACAGAAGTGTACCTTTGAAGCATCCATGTGGGCCACCTTCGGCCTTAAGCAAAATATACTTTGTTGTAAACTAGATAGATAAACCTGGAAAGCTTTCTTTCTTTCCTTGAGTCTAGTGCTAAAGTAAAGATAAGATATGTGAATAGAACAATCAACATAAAACTAGAAATTTAGAAATATTTAATTAAAATAAAGGGAATGTGCCATGGCAGAAAATGACAAGGGCAAGACTAATTAGAAAGAATGTTTGGAGATGATGATATTTAAACTGAGATTTGGAAGATGTAATGAAGCAGGCCTTGCGTAGATCCACAAAATATGACTCCTGGCAGACTGAACAGCATGAAAGGGCATTAAACAGAACAGTTTTTGGCTTCTTTTAGGAACTGAAGGAGGAAATTTTGTCTAGAGCTGAGATTATGACTCAAGTGCCTTTTGGGGCCAGGAAGGTTAGGCAAATGAATGAAGTAGAATAGTGTCTTTAGTTGTATTATTTTCTCCCAGATACACTTCCTTTGCATATTAATGGAATCTTAATTGTATTCTTTCCACAGGGACACTCTCTGATTGCATATTAAACACATAGGAATATTTTTCTGTAACACAAAGAAATATGCTCTGTCCTAATTTTTGTGATACTCTGCTCCTCTGGGTCTATCTTTTGTTTTTGCCTTCAACTCTGCAAAATGATGAAATTTAAACTGAAAACAGGGCAACCTAATGATAAATTATGGTGGACTTTAATATCAAGGTAACAATATGGTGGTGGCATTTGGTGAATTGAGAGTGCACACTTTATATAAAATCACATTCACTACTCAACCCAGATGATTTTGCCATGAATGAAGAAGAGTCCAGAGTAACTGTAGATTATGATTATTTTTTTAAAGAGGAATTTAGATGTACATTTTTACAGCAAATGTACATACTTTTTGATATTTGCAAATAGTACAAATTAGTAGAAATGAACAAAGCAGTGAATTAAAGCACACTACATTAGAAAAAAACAAACACCACTAATCTATAATGTGAAGAACTGTGTAGATCCTAGTATATTTGCAACCTAACAAGTTATTAGAGAGTTTCTTCAATGCTGAAAGAAGACATAAAGCTCCCAAGTCAGAGATAAAACAGTTTATTATTCATAAAATAACAGTAGTCAAGTATCAGCAATTGTGTTGCTTTCCCTAGCTTCATTTCCTACATATAAATACAAAGAGAGCTAGATGCCACCTGCTTTTAGAGTAAATTGCATTCCAGAAGAGGAACATTCATCTTAGAAAATCCAAATACTTAATAATAGGTATAAGCAGGTCCTCCATTTTTCTCTCTAAGAAGGCTTTGACTGAAACTACCTTTTGCTCTGGATGGAAACATTATCTCTATCCTACAAGGTTGCTCTCTTTTCAAGTATCCGTTAAAAGCTTGCATAGAACTTACAATAATCACAGCCTCTGTTTCCATGTTGTGAGCCAAGTAGACCTTTGTAGAATAGTCCCCTAACCTCTTTGGTTAGTGGTTATATGCCATGGAGTTGGTTCCTACTCATAGCGACCCTGTACAAGTTTCTGAGGCTATAAATCTTTATGGGAGCAGAAAGCTTCATCTTTCTCCCATGGAACTTCTGGTAGTTTTGAACTGCTGACCTTAAGGTTTGCAGCCTAATTTATAATCACTACCACTAAGAGCTCCTTAGGTTTGTAACATGCAACCCTTGTACTAATGCACAATGAGTGACTGGGGAATGTGGAGAGGTTTCTAGAGACAAACTAGAGTGACATGGTATAGGGTTTTATAACTGCATAATGATTATGAAACTGCACTGACGAATACTGAGAAGAATGTAGTAACCAGTTTACCTTTTTAAAATGATATTCTGCTTGTTAAGCGGAGAATGCATTAAGAGGGATTGGTGGACCATTTAGGAAGCTAAAAGAGATGTCTAGACAAGATACATTGTCCTGCTTAGAGTCATTTCAGTGAAAGTAGATTGATGTTTGATATCATCTAGAAGTTGAGTTTACAGACCTTATTTTAAATGGGGAAGATCAAGGGGATAAATTAATTAAAGTAATAGCACAGATTTTGGCTTGAAAAACTAGGTGGTTATTTGAGATTGCTTATTTAATGATTTTGCTTTAATTTTAGAATAAAACTAGATAAGGAATAATTTTCAAGAGAAAGCCAAGAATTCAGTTTTGGATACCTCGTTTTTCAGATGCTAACTAAACATTCATGGGAAATAATAAAGTAGGGAATTGAATAAAAAATTGAACTCAGAAATAAAAGCTATTTATCAAACATATGCTGTGAGCAATCATTTACATAAGATTTAAGTAAGGAAGTGCGAACTGGATGGTATTAGGAGAGAATAGTACAAAGAAGAAAAAAAATAAAACTAAGGAGGAATTTTTAAATAAATCTGTGCTTTATTTGGACTAGTTTAGAAGTAAAAAGATTCATAGGAAGTTCTCTGAGTCAGAAAGAAAAATCAGAGCATAGGCAGGCTACAATAGAGACCATGATTTTATATGAGGACGATGCCAACATACTTCCACTAAAGCAAGGTAAGGAATTTGTGGCTTTTGCTTTTTACATTTTTAGTGACATGAGAGGTAAAACTATCCATGAATGAAGGAGAGTACAAAGGGATGAGCATTTCAAGGAACAAGAAAAAGGAATAGGAATAATGAAATGATCATAGGAATGGAGAGTGAGCAATCTGTTTTAAGAATCCACATGATGTTATATATATATATGAATCTACACTAATTCTACAGCATTGTGGCTCTGTAGTATAAGCAATCACAAGGACGTTCAACCACTGGACTACAAAACACAAGGCAGGTTTCTTGAGTGTAATAGTTAGGATTCTCTGTAAACTTGAATAGGCTAGGATAACCAGAGGTTTAGCTGTTGGGATGTGCTTATTCCCATGGTGATGAAACCTAATACAGGCATAGTTTATTCTAAGATAAGTGACTGTGAGCAGGCCATCAATTAGTGGAATGCCTCCTTGGGGTGTGACCTACTCCCAATATGATGGCTCTCTCTCTCTCTTCTGCTTTGGACCTGAAAATCTACAATTGTAATCCATTTCCTTGATCGTAAACTTCTCTCTACATATATTCGTATATATGCTTCACTGGTTTTGCTTCTGTATAAATCTCAGTCTAAGACAATGAGACATTCTGCTCCTAGAAGAATGCTTGCAAAACCCTATACAAGGGCACAATGAATCAGAACTGATTCGATGGTACTTAACAACAACAACATACCAATATTGTTATTCAAGGAATATGCCACTGAATTAGTGAGAAAAAATATATAGAAAATAAACATGTTTGAGTGTATCCATGGGTAGAGTTGTGCCAGATAAATCAATGTGTGGATGAGAGACAAGAGCAGAGGATATTTTCAAGGTAGAGGTTTAAATGATGAACTACAGAACTTTACAATGTATAAAGAAAGATAAAGAATGTGTAAGCAAGTTATCACCTTGATTTCTATCATCATAATGTTTGGGAATCACTGGGCTAGGTCAAGGAGATAGAGGAGTTATCTGAGACAAGATTCAAACTCTTACAAGTATTCACATTGCAAAATGGAAGATGCAGACCATCCTGGATATATTGGAAGTAACAGTGAGGAAGATAGTATGAAGTGTATGTCTATAATGAGGAAATTAGTCAATGGGTTAGTATTGAAATATTTACCAAACACATCTGGCTGTGTAAATGAATCTCTGGTCTCCATCAACAAATCGTGGGGTGGGGAATTCAGGGGTGGGGAATCTTTTTTCTGCCAAAATTTATAACATCATTCACAAGTCATACAAAATTATCAATTTAAAAATTAGCCTGCTATGTTTAGTCAAACATTTTAATTAACTCACCCATCATGTGATGGTGTCCTGGTGTGGCTGGCATTGATTGTTAATGTGCTGTATTGCAAGGTCAGTGTGAATGGCAAGGTCAACAGTAGAAGCTTACCAGTCACTCAGTAGAAACCCTTTAAAGGGTTTCTATTAGTCAGAAATGACCTGATGGCATTTGATAACAACAACAACAACAACAACGTGATGGCTATAACTGTATCATCTTGGCATGCCAAGACCAAATGATTCTGGACCTTCCCCACCCTTGATTTAACTCCTCAGTATCATCATCAAAAGCAAGACGAAGGCTATCAGAAGCTTAAAGAGACAAGGAATAGCCTGCTTCTAAAGCATGGGATGCTGATGTGACCCTGTAGGATAGGCACTGGACTTCTAACCACAGCTCAGTGGTACAAAACCACCATCTACTTACACAAAACACTACACAGAGTCACTATGAGTCTGAAGCAAACTGATGGCACTTAACAACAAAAACAGAGCACACAGCATTGCTCAGCTATCAGTTTGTATCACAGTGTCACTTGTAGGTATGATTCTGGAACCTATGCCACTTGAATTTTAAATATCAGCAGGTACAACGTTAGTGGATAGATTTCATAATAGCTTGCAGACTAAGACAGACTAAGAAGGAGAGGTGAACCACTTCTGCCAGGTTTGCCACTGAAAACCTTATGAATAACAGTGGAACAGTGTCTGATACAATGTTGGAAGATGAACCCAACGCATTGAAAGGCACTCAAAATAAGATTGTTGTTGTTAAGTGCCATTGAGTCAGTACCAACTCATAGCAACCTTATGCACAACAGAATGAAACACCGTCCAGTCCTCGGCTAATCTCACAATTGTTGCCATGCTTGAGCCCATTGATGCTGCCACTTTGCCAGTCTATCTCCTTGGGGGTCTTCCTCCTTTTCTCTAACTCTCTACCTTATCAAACATGATATCATTCTCCAGTGACTGATCCCTCCTAAAAATATGTCCAAAGTAAGAGAGATGAAGTTTGGCCATCTGGCCTCCAAGGTGCACTCTAGCTGCACTTCTTCCAACACAGGTATGTTTGTTTTTTTGGCAGTTCATTGCACTTTCAATATTATCCTCCAACACCATAATTCAAATGCATCAATTCTTCTACAGTCTTCCTTATGCAGCTTTTGCATGCATATGAGTTAGTGAAAATACCATGGCTTGGGTCAGACACACCTTAGTCCTCAAGCTGACATCTTTGCTCTTCAACATTTTAAAAAGGTCTTGTGCAGCAGATTTGCCTAATGCAATACATTCATTACTTGATTTCTTGACTGCTGCTCCCAGTCAGTTGGTACTGACTCAACACTGACCATGAATATTGATGGTTGATCCAAGAAGAATGAAGTCCTTGACAACTTCAATTTTTCTCTGTTGATAAGACTGCTGTTTATTGGTCCAGTGGTGAGAATTTTTATTTTTTTTTACATCGAGATGCAATCCATACCAAGCTGTGCTCTTTGATCTTCACCAGTAAATATTTTAAGTTCCTTTTCACTTTCAGCAAGCATGGTTAGGGAAGAACTAATGCCTCAACGTAATAGTTATTGTTAAGTGTTGTAGAGGTGATTCCAACACATAACGACTCTATATAGGGTTTCTGAGTCTTTAAATCTTCAAGACAGCAGAAAGACTTACCTTTCTTCTGCAGAGCAGCTGACAGGCTCGAACCATGGACTTTGTGGTTTGCAGTCCAGTGCTTACTGGATGGAGCCACTGTGCTCCCATCCTCAAAGTAGAGTTGACTTTAACAATATAGATGGAACAAAGTTGTTATGACCTTCATTTGATGATTGGCCATAATCCAAAGTGAGAAGACACAGCTATAAACATTCATTAACAATCAAAACGTAGATTGTACAAAGAATGAATTTAGGATAATTAGAAGTTGTTAAAAATGAAATAGAACACATAAAGATTGATATTGTAAGCTGAAGTGGACTGGTATTGGCCTTTTTGAATCAGAAAATAAAATGTTATGGTGGAAATGACAAATTGAAGAGGAAGGAAATGATGGTAATCATCAAAAAGAGCATTTCAAGATTCATCTTCAAGTACTATGCTGTCTGTGATAGGATGATACCCATACACCTACAAGGAAGACCAGTAAAAATGACTATTCAAATTTTTGCATAAACTACTAATGTCAACTTCTGTCAGAAATGGATCAAACATGCAATCAAGAGCCATTGATAGCTACTGGTGATTGGAATGCAAAAAGTTGGAAAAAAAAGAGAAAGAGCTGCTGTTAAGTTATTAAGTGCCATCTGGTTGGTTTTGACTCCTAGCAACCTTACCTAGGGTTTCAGAGGAGCAGCTGGTGGCTTGAAATGCCAACTTGCAGTTCACATCAAGCTTAGTGCTTAATGCTTATCCTCCT
>NW_006408581.1:604447-605326 GCF_000296735.1 Chrysochloris asiatica | reverse complement strand
GCTATGAGTCGGTTCCGACTCGATGGCACCTGACAACAACAACAACAACCTAGTAAGAAATAGTACTACTATTATTTACCATAAACTATGTACCTTCTTTCTTCCTCTTTTAACTTATTTTTCACTCTAAGCAAAGACCTCATCATACTATGAAATACACTCTGATCCCAGAACTCCAATAATGCAGAGTCTCTTCTCACACACAGGTTCCATGTTTTCTTTTGAACTTTGCAATATTGACAGACATTCACTGACTTCCTTCCAATTTCATAGTTTTAATTGTTCTCTATTTAGTACCCTTGAATGAATATCTAATTGTTATATTTAGTTTCTCTAATGCTAGTTTCAACTTTAGGACCTGATAAGAGACTTCCTCCTGTGGGGCATTATTGTAGTCACACATAAGCTTTTGTGCTTGTCTTTCATAAACAACTATTAAGTACAAAGACAATATAAGCATGCTGCTAACCAGTAACAAACACCATATATATTCTGACATATTGTCAGGAAGGACCAGTTGCTGGAAAAGGATATCATGTTAGGTAAGGTGGAGGGTCAGAGGAAAAGAGGAAGACCTCCAGCAAAATCAACTGGCAAACTGCTAGCATCAACGGGGTCAAGCATGGCAACAATTGTGAGGTTGGTCCTGAACCGGGCAGTGTTTCTTTCTGTTGTGCATAGGGTCGCTATGAGTGGGTACTGACTCATGGCACCTAACAACAACAAAAACATATACCTATATATGGGAGTCCTGGTGTGGCGCTGTGGGTTAATTGGCAAGATTGAAAAGCCATTTGAACTGCAAGATCAGTGGTTCAAGCTCACCAGCTGCTCCTCAAAAACTCTATACAGGGTCGCTATGGGTCAGAATAGACTTGA
>NW_006408581.1:584889-603577 GCF_000296735.1 Chrysochloris asiatica | reverse complement strand
TTGGGGGTAGTTGCAATGCCATTTTGTTGATCAGTTGATCAGGCACTGGGTTCTTCAAGAATAATACAGTCATAGAGAGAATGTATATGGAAGAAAACATGGCATGAGACACTGCATAATAAATTCAATTAGAAGCTAGGTAAATGCTTTGGGAAACAAACAGTTGTTAATTTTAGAGAGAGAAATTAAATTTTCATGTAATGATTCAGGTTTGGGTGTAGAAACTTTTAGAATATTTTAGAAGAGTTTTGTTGGATAATGATAACAATGTACTGGAAGATATTTCACATAGAGCTTATATGACATGAAGAAAATGTCAAAAATTAGAAAAAACTTATGATGAACATAAAGGAATTAAATAAAGGAATTCCTGAGTGGTGTTAAGAGTTAATAAGCTCATCTGCTATTAAAAATGTTGGAAGTTCGTGTCCACCTAGAAACACCTCAAGGCAAAGCCTGCTGATCTATTTCTGAAAAATCAACCATTGAATACTCTATATGTGGGATTGTTATCAGCGAAAGTTGATCTAATAGTACCTTTTATGGTAGACAGAAAAGGAGTGGAGGTAAGCCAGAAACAATTAAGAGAGTTTAGCACACATAAATGAGAATAACAGCTGGGACCTAGTCAAGATGAATCTTGAAACTTAGGTCAAAAGAGTGACTATTGGGTTTGAACTACCAACCATTTGGTTAGCAGTCCAGTTCTCATTCTACAGTATCTGGTATATGCTTACTTCTTAGATACAAGAATATTGAAAAAGATGAGAGATGACACAATAATTTAGACAAAGTGTTATGTGAATATGAGAACTCATTGTTCTTTTTCTCAGTAAAGAAACAGGATTAAATGGCATAAACAGCATTTAAGAAAGGATTGTTGTTGTGTTATGTGCCATGATGTCGGTTCTGACTCATAATGACCCTGTGCAGGATTTCTGAGGCTCTAAATCTTTACGGGAGCAGAAAGCCTCAGCTTTCTTCTGTAACAGCTGGTAGATGACAAACATGATTTAGACAAAAATGTGCCAAATTCAAAGCTGCCCAAGGGCCTTGCAGTAATGAAAAAAATAAAAATAAAATAAAATAAAAAGACAATGAAGAAACTATTAGGAGTAGTTCTTAATGGTGCATTGTATTCCACAAGGAAGTAAGTTTATGCCTCAGGCAAAAATTAAAAAGAAAGGAAAACAGAAGTGTTTATAAGAGTTAACATTTGCATATGGTATGAAATTCAACACTATGAAATGGAATATGCTGTGAGCTTTAGGCCCAAGGACAGAGTAAACAAACCTTAGTGATTACCTAAGGGCAGGAGACTGGCTTGTAGAATGTACCCTTTGGGAATTCACAGATTGGCTGTAAGAGCTTTGTAGCATTTGCCTTAGCAATTATCCAGCTACCTTTTTTGAAAGCAATAATTAATTTCCAAGAGGAAAAACAGAAAAACATTTTTTCTTCTTCTTCCAATTCACTCTTAATATGTTGTTGTTTAATGCTGTCTAGTCGGTTTCAGCCTCGGAAACCCTGTACAGGGTCACTATGAGTTGGAATCGACTCCACGGCACATAACAACAACAACAACAAAGTCAGTTTTGTGTATCCTGGTGTGGCACTGTGGGTTAATGCGCCAGACAACAAAGCCGTTTGAACTGCAAGCTCGGTGGTTCAAGCTCACGAACAGCTCCTTGGAAACCTTATACAGGGTTGCTATGGATCAGAATGAACTTAAAGGCACTTTACAACAACAACAACAACAGTTAGTTCTGACTCATACTGTCCCTATACAGACTTTCTGAGGAGTGGTTGGTGGATTTGAACCTGTGACCTTGCAGTTCAAAATTACTTTTTTTTAAGTGCTTATCCTACAGCACCACAGCATGACTTTTAATAAAGTAGTTTTCAAACTCCATTACCCTTAAGGATCACCACAGAAACTATTGATATTTAAAATTACCAAGGTCAGTTAAAAACGTATGATTCCATAATTTTGAGGTCATGCTATGAGAATTAAATATATTTAATTTTTTAAAAAAGGTAAAATAACTAGAAATAAATCCAACAAATACTTTCTCAATATGAGATAACTAAGTTTGCTGATAGATAAATTCAAACTTAAAGTTGTCATGCTATAGTTTGAACTTCAAAGATTTATCGATTCAAAAAAGTTTCAATATATGTGATCATTAATCAAAATTTGACCAGTGAAATCTCAAAAAGGAATAGTTAGACATTGTCTTCTAAGAATACTAAAAAAAAAAAAAATTAAAGCAACTTTAAGAGTTAATAAAATATTCAATGTATTTTATTTTAACTTCAATTAGAAAAATTCAGTTTTTACTTATTGTACTATAGTGAATTACTTCATATGGCTCTTCTATTCATAGACTTTGTAATTCCCACCAAACTTTTTTTTTTTTTTCTTTTCCTGAATGGTCTAGGTTAGAGAAAGTGGGAGAAGACGCTGATGGGATTATATTATTCACTTATGAGTGATTATTAATGGAGTTAACTTTGATTGTAAAAACTTGAAACTCTAATGTGGGTATAAAATGAGCCATCTCAGAAGAAGGAAGTAGGATCTCCCTTGTTGTTGATAAGAGCCATAGAGTCTATAAATAAGAAATAAGAGTGTAGCATGTACTATGGATTTGAGATTCTTGTGTATTGAACCCACTCCTCCTTGGCCCAGGTGGTAGCTGTGATATCTGAGGAGTGGCAGAGAAGTGGCATCAATAGAACCAATAGCCAAAGCAGAAAACAAAATGATGGGCTTCCTGGCCCACAGACAAATAAAGCTGAGTGACTTTGGGGAGGAGGCTTGCTTGCAGAGTGGAGTGCTTCCCAAGTGCTAAGCAAAGGCTTATGGTAGAGTGTTGCTGTGCCTTTGAGGCATTTATCAGCAACACTAAAGAAGTTTTGAAAATCTGTGAGAGCAGAGCAGAGGGCAGGTCATGTCAGACCAAAGGGGCAGGGGCCAGAGGGTCAGAGAGAGGCCTGCCTGTAGGTAAGACTAATAAAGGAGGCTATCCTGACCAAAGAATTATACCCTGAGCATTTCTGAGCCTTAATTGTTACCTGTTATCTTCCCAATAAGCCCCCTAACTGTGAGCACAGTGTAGGAGTTCTGTGTGGTCACTGCAATGAATGAATCCAGCTGAGTAAGAGAGTGCTTTGTCATTTTTTGCATACTGAAAATACCTAAAAATTCTAGGATAGTTATAAGGAGAAAAACTACCTTACTAAATAATTCCAAAACATCTGTTTTGTTTTTAAAGTTCTGAATTGGCATATGTTTACTTTTACAAAATAGTTTGTGAGAAAACAAAATAATTTATAAAAATAAATCATGCAAATGGCATCTGACTATTGATAGAAATATGTAGCATATTTTAGTTTAATTTTTGGGGGACAGATTTATATATATTTTTTTAGATGACAATAGCATAGACATTTAAAAATAATCTTCTAATTTTTGTATTTAAATGCTTAGTTCTTTAATTTAGTGCTACTGTATTTATGAAATATAAGTGAAAGGTTCTATTTAAGGAATTGTACCACATCCATTCCCTCCTTATTTACCCACAAGTTTTCCAAATATAGGGCTGCTACAGTGCTTTGGGTTAATGCGCCAGACTGAAAAGCCTTTTGAACTGAAAGGTCAGCGGTTCAAGCTCACTGGCTGCTCCAGGGTCACTATGGGTCGAAACAGACTCAACAGCACTTCACAGCAACATTCAAAAATCCGTGTTATGTAGAAACAAAGGACAACCATATCAGATTATAAAATCATTACATCAAATTACATCATTACATGAATTCTGAAACATTGTGAATTAAGGCCTATTCAAGTTGACATATCTTAACTAACAGGACCATTGTTGCTCTCAGCTCACACTAGGTTAACTCTTGTGCCTCAGCATTGGTTATTGTCAAAAGCCAGTCATTAATGCACAACATAGCCAGATACATTTGTCTTACTAGTATTGTAAGTCTGAATTGTAAGATGAGATAGTGAGTAGGTGCATCTTCAGTTAGGGAAACTTTATATTGAAACAATTAAGTCTAATTTGAATTACTAAACCAAGTTCAATTTTAACTTATAGAAATGACTTAAATATTTTTCTTAGGCATTTTTGTATAATAAAAGCAAATTTTCAAACTTTAACTGTAGGCAATCTGTATGGTATACCTGTGACTGGTTTAAATTAAAATACATTGGTAAATAGCTTATTGGTAAAGTATTTTACACTACATAGAGACAGTTTCTCACACTTGTGTTAAGGTTTCTGGAAATTTCAGTCAATATAATAAAATACATATTCACAGGCAGATAAAAAATCCCCAGCAGATTCATTATTCTGGTTCCAGACTTCTGACTGTGTGATATTCTCCACATTTCATGATTCAACTGAATTTGATTATGTTATAAGGTTCATAGGGTCGCTATGGGTCGGAACCGACTCGATGGCACTTAACAACAACAACAATAAGGTTCATAGAAGGCGAGAAACACTACTTCCAAATATTTAGTCACTGAAAACCTTATGCATAGCAGTGGAAATCTATCAAATAGCAGAAGAACATTGAATATTGAAGCATGATGAAGAGTAACAGAATATTGTCAGATATGGTATCTTAAGATGAGTCCTTCAGTTTGGATGGCACTCCAAATATGACTAGGGAAGAGCTGACTCCACAAAGTAGACTTGACTATAATGATGTGGTAAATAGAGTAAGGCCTTCGGGTTGTTCACTGGCTGATGAGTCACAACTCAAAATGAAAAGAAACAGCTGTAATGTTCATTAATAATTATAACATGGAATGTACAAAGTAGGAATCTAGGGAAATTGGAAATTGTCTCAAAAGTGAAAGGAAACCAATAAACTTTGATATCCTAGGCATTAGTAAGCTGAAATGGACTGGTATTGGTAATTTTGTATCTGGTTTACTATGCCAGGAATGGCAAATTGAAAAGGGATAGCATCGCATACATCATCAAAAAGATCACATCAAGGTCTGTCTTGAAGTACAAAGCTGTCTGTGATAGGATAATACCCATACACCTAAAAGAAAGAACAGTTCGTATTATTATTATTTAAATTTACACACCAACCACTGAAGCCAGAGATAATAAATTGAAGAATTTGATCAACTTCTTCAGTCTAAAATTGATCAAACATGTAATCAAGATATATTGATAATTACTGGTGATTGGAATGTAAAGGTTGGAAACAAAGAAGAAATATCAATAGTTGGGAAAATATGGCTTTGATGATGGAAACAATGCTGGAGATAGCATGATAGAATTTTACAAGACCAATGACTTTTTCATTGCAAATACATTTTTTACACAATATAAAAGACAACTGTACACATGGACCTCATGAGATGGAACACATAGAAATCAATTAGACTATATCTGTGGAAAGGCATGGTAGAAAACCTCCATATCATAAGGCAAAACAAGGTCAGCTGCAGACTGTGGAACAATTTCTTATATGCAAGTTCATGATGAAGCTGAGGTAAATTAAAACAAGTACATGAGAACAAAAATAGGACCTTGCACATATCCCACCTAAGTTTAGAGATCATCTGAAGATCAGATTTAATGCGTTTGACATTAAAGACCAAAGATCAGAAGAGTTTTGGGATGACATCAAGAACATCCTAAGGGAAAAAGCAAAAGTTTATTAAGAAGATAAGAAAAAAGGAAAAGACCAAAATGGATGTCAGAAGTGACTCTGGTACTTGCTCTCCAATGTAGAGATGCTAAACCAAATGGAAGAAATGTAGAAGTAAAAGAGCTGAATACAAAACTTCAAAGAGCAACTTGAGAAGATAAAGTCAAATATTATAACAAAATGTGCCAAGACCCTGAGTAAGAAAAGCATAGATTTAAAAGGGAAGAAAAAGCTCAGCATTTCTCAAGCTGAGGGAACTGAAGAAAAAATTCAAACCTTGACTTGACTTTAGGATTCAATGAACAAAATATTAAATGATGCAAAGAGCATCCAAAGAAAATGAATGGAACACAGAGTCACTGTGCCAAAAGCAATGGTCGATGTACAACCATTTCAAGAGGTAGCATGAGATCAAGAGCCAATGATACTGAAGGAAGAAGTCCAAGGTATATTGAAAGCATTGGCAAAGATCAAGGCTCTGGGAATTGGTGGGATACAAATTGAAACCTATCAAAAAAGTGATGAAACACTGGAGGCATGCACTCATCTATACCAAGAAATTTAGAAGACAACTGCCTGGCCAACTGACAGAGATCGATACATGTGCCCATTTCAAAGAGAAGTGAGTCATTAGTATGCAGAAGTCATCAGATAATATTATAAATATTCGATACAAGCAAAAGCTTGGTAAAGATAACCCAAAGATGGCTGCAAATGTACATTGACAGAGAACTGCAGAGATGTAAGCCAGATTCAGATGAGTACGTGGAAATGAGAGATATCATTCCTGATGTCAGATGAATCTTGGCTTAAAGCAGAGAATAACAGAAAGATGTTTACCTGTGCTATATTGACTATGAAAAGGCTTTTGATTGTGTGGATCATGATTAGCTATGGACAACATTGTGGAGAATGATTATTCCAGAACCTGTATACGAACTAGAAGGAGTGGTTCAAATTGAACAAGTGAACACTGAATGGTTCAAAATTATCAAAGGTGTGTGCCATGGTTAAAATAGTGCATCATACTTCTTCTAGCTGTATGCTGCACATATAATCCAAGAAGCTGGATTATACAAAGAAAAAATTTGCCATCAGGATTGGAAGACGACTCATTAACCATCTACGATATGTTGATGATACAACCTTGTTTACTGAAAGTGAAGAGGACTTAAGATACTTACTGATGAAGCTCAAAGACTACAATCTTCGTTATGGGTTGCACCTCAATGTAAAGAAGACAAAAATCACTGGACCAATAAACAACATCCATATAAATGGAAAAAATATTGAAGTTGAAAAAGACTTCATTTTGCTTGGATCAATCATTAACACTCATGGAAGCAGCAGTCAAGAAATTAAAAGATATATGGCATTAGGCAAATATGCTACACAAAACCACTTTAAGTAAGTGTTCAAGAGCAAAAGTGTCATTTTTAGGAGTAAGGTGCGTCTGACCCTAGCCATGGTATTTTCAATAACCTCATATATATGGGAAAGTTGGACAGTGAATAGGGAAGATCATAGAAGAACTGATGCATTAGAGATAGGGTGTTGGAAGAGAATATTAAAAGTACCATGGACTGCCAAAAGAACCAACCAATCGGTGTTCGGAAGAAGTACTGCCATAATTCTCCTTGAAAATCGGGATGGCCAGACTTTGTCTCTCGTACGTTGGACATATTGTCAGGAGAAACCAGTCCCTGGAGAAGGATATCGTGTTTGGTAATGTGGAGAGTCGGAGAAAAAAGCAAGACCGCCAATGAGATTTATTGGCACAGAAGCAAAAGCAATGGGCTCAAATGTAGCAACACTTGTCTGGTTGGTACAAGACTGGGCAGTGCTTCATTTTGTTGTGCATAGGGTTTCTAGAAGTCGGTACCGACTCAATGGCACTTAGCAACAGCAACAACATAAGGACAATATGGAGCCACTATATTGTATAAATGGTTAATGCTGTCAGCTGTTAACTGAAAGATAGATGTCATTAGTCCCATATGGAGTTCCTGGTAGTGGTGGTGATTGTGTGCTCTAGATCAATTCCAATTCTTAGGGACTCTGCATAGGAGTTCTGAGGCTTTAAATCTTCACAGGAACAGAAAGTTTCATCTTTTTCCCTTGGAGCAAGATTTGAACTGCCAATGTTGTAATTAGCAGTCCAACGCCAAAGCCACTATGCCAGGGATGGGGAACATCCAACTAATGGGCCATATAAACCATGCAAAATCATTTGGTCTGGCCCTATGAAGGCAACAGCAGTTCCAGCCATTACATTATGGGTGAGTTAATTAAATTTGAACAAATAGAGTATGCTAATTTTTAAGTTGATAATTTTGTAAGATCAACAAATAATGTTATAAATTTTGACAAAAAAGTTTTCCCACCCATGTATGCTACCAGAGCTCATATGGAGTCCCTACATGGGATAAATTGTTAATGTTCTCAGTTGTTAAATGAATGGTTGATGGCTAGAGTCCTGAGGCACCTGGGAAGAAACACCAGGTAATCTATTTTGAAAGCTGGCCATTTAAAACCACATGGGGCACAGTTCTTCTCTGACACATGTTGGTACATCACGAGTTAAAATCACCGTATCAGGAGTTGGTTTTATAAGACTCAGATAGCAATGATTTTTGCTGTTCAGACTGTTTAGATTTCTGGAACTTTTCATAAAAAATTCTGATACCACTTAATATAATATATGGGAGTAACTGTTTTGATTATGTGGGCATATTATCTAATAAGAGTTCAGAATTTCATATCAGATAAGATAAAGAACTCCATGTATTTAATAAACATCTATCTGCCTTTCCTTTGTACTTCCCATGCCACTAAGAGTGCACTATAAACCTTAGATATAGCAGAGCATCGTCCATGGAACTCATTTTCCATCACAACAAGAGTACTTTTGCCTAGAATTTTATAGTGATTTAGTAATGCTTACTTTGAATGTTTTAATTTTATGGAAAACAGATAATAATATGTGGAAGAGTGGGAGACATACAAGCAAAAAGAAAGAAAATCTAAGCCATTATGAAACTGAAGTGAAGATAGAAAAAGAATGCAAGTTTTCATTCATAAATATCTATAAAAAACCAAACAAACAAATCATTTAGAAGAAATACAAGGTAGCACTTTAAGTACTATTATGACCTGTGTTCAATATGCAGGATTTGAGCCACCATAGTACTCATTAGTCACTAACGAGTCCTGGCTTCTGAAAGCATTCAGAATCTTAGCCAGAACATGCTTAGCTTTCTAAAAAGTCAATGAAATTGTGGAATTGTTTTGAAAAGTACATTTACCTCTGAAAATTAAGAAACAAAGCATGTACTCAGGATGCATACAATACCTGTCCACAGATATTTAAGTGTTGGCCTGTCATGTATTTTGTTGTTGTTGATTTTATGTTGGTATCTTTTCTCTTTGTACTTACAAATCGGTGATTTATCTGCTTAATTTCTCACAATATTTGAACTGAGAAGATCTTCAATGCTTGAAAAAGGAGATGTACTTATTTGTACTGTTGCTTTTTTTTTTTTTTCAGTTAAGTATAAAAGACAACATAGAACCTTCAGCTCTAGTGACTGACGGATTTGTTAAAGTGTGTGTTTCAGAGTGTGGAAATGGGATTATCATGTATTTTTACAAAGGTAAGCATGCCATTTAACTAGGTCAGTAAACAGGCAACTTTTATGTGACTTACCTGAATTTTCCAACTTTGGTAGACAAAAAAATCCAGCTTAGAAACTGCAGGACTTGTAGATCCATCATGAAGAGAGCTGAACAGAATGAACTGTTCATGCTAGGGTTCAATTTGTCAACTGCAAAGAGAAATACACAGAGTTACATTTGTTCTAGAGTTAGATATGCTTACTTAATTCTTATAAAGAATGGCAACTTTTAGTTACATATTTTAATTTCCAACTTTAAACACTAAGTCCTTCAGATACAAAAAAGGACACTGAATCAAAAAATTTAATGAGCATGAACAATTAAATCTATCAGTAAGATGTTATGAACTGTGGTATATGGGAACAAAGAGAGTTATATGTGCTTTCAAATTCCTTCACTGTCAGAAAATGTTACTCAATTCTGAATTATTAGGGACAATAATGCATATCCTTCATACTTAATGAATGTAAGACTGGACATTATTATGTGTAACCAATTAAGCATTGAAGAAATTGCATAATAGAAAAAAATTAAGCTGGAAATTAGTTGAATAAATCCTTTTTAAAATTTTTGATCTTGTACAAATGTTTATGAAGGTCAAATTATTGAACAATTATGTTATACATTTTATATCCTGCTATAAAATAGCCTGTCTGAGACACAATTAGCCAAGGACACTGTAAAACAGTTGTTACTTAAAAAATATATGTGACACATAGTATAATGAAAACTTGAGCACTTTCTTTGAAAAAAAATGCTTCTTTTCTTATGTAAATATGAACCCATAGCTTAAGGAAAATAAAGGTTTTTTTGCATTGATGTCCTTCACTCTCTTATCTTTGACACCATTGCATTCTGGTCAAGCTCTAAGTACATTATTCTGTGAAGGGATTATTTTATATCTCTGGATCAATAGAAAGCTTTCTGGTTCAAATGTTTATTTCACAGTTACTTTATACAAGATGGGCAGTGCATTTTTTTATGCTCATAGTAGTGGAAATAGAAGAATCTGTTTGAGAAAAAAAATGTATCTAAAGTTAAAAGTCACATAATTGATCATATTAGGTCATTATCACTATTCTAAAGATTATAATACTGTCTTGGTTTTACAAGAGAGGTTTGTGTGGATATAATTGTTTAAAATGATTGGCTTTAAAAATCAAGGATGGCTAATGAGAGTCAATGACTTATATTAAAAAAACAAAAACATGTTAACTTTGAGTCTAGTTAAATACACATTAAAAACATTGTACTGAACTTGTGAGTCCTTAATAAAATGTATGTTTTATTCAGTGTAGTTTTCCTATTATTTATCACACTGGTTTTGTAGTGTTTACAGGACTTGACTGCTATTGGAAAAGTTAGCTGTTTAAACCTACCAGTTTTCATGTTAGAGAAAGATATGTCATTCTGCTTCTATAAAGATTACAGTCTTAGAAACCCTACTGGGTAGTTCTTCTCCATCCTTTAGAGTCACTATGTTGTTGTTGTTGTTAAGTGCCGTCGAGTCAGTTCCGACCCATAGCGACCCTGAACAGGGTTTCTGAGGCTGTAAATCTTTATGGGAGCAGAAAGCCTCATATTTCTCCCTCGGAGCAGCTGGTAGTTTTGAACTGCTGACCTTGAGGTTTGCAGCCTGATTCGTAACCACTTATAAGTCAGCATTATCACAATAAAGAGCAAATATTGTTGTTGTTAAGTGCTGTCAAGTCGGTTCTGACTCATAGCAACTGTTTGTAGGGTTTCCAAGGAGCTGCTGGTGGGTTTGAACTTCTGACCTTGTGATGTGCAGTCCAGTGCTTATAATACAGTGCCTCACCAAGACTTAATACTTAATGCCTAATTGTTTGATAAATTAATTAAAATTTTAGTCAGACAATTAATTCAACATTATCTGCTGCTAAAAATAAAGTGTCAATATATAATTAGGGATAAAGAAAAAATTGAATATGTATTGTATTTTAAAATATTAATCAACAGAATTCAACACAGGAACATTAAAATAGGTTAAATTCTTCAAAAAGAGGGGAAATAATGTTAAGATGCTTGACTGTCTTATGAATGTTTGTTTCCCTTGGCTACTATTGTAACGTAGGCAATTGAGTGGGTTAGAAAGGAATATTGGGAAACATGATTACAGAAAACATGTAAGCCCTACTCTAGCCTATAACTTATTGGAATACGTAAAGGGAATTCTAGAACTTGACCAGTGAAATAGGCTTCTTGCGGAGACTTTGTACTCTATAGGACCTTAGGTGGAATCCTGAACTCCATCCAGAGCCTTCTGAGGTGAGACAGGACAAGCAAACCAGCCAGGAACAGCTAGAGAAACAGAAGATAATTCTTGAAAGAAAGACCAGCAGGAAAAAAAACAAAAAACAAAAAACAAAAAACCAGCAGTCTAACTGACTACTACAAGAACAAGCAAGCTGTTGGATGTGAGCCATCAAGGCAAGTAATCAAGTCCCTTCAGTACAAATCCCCCTCCAAGACTGAAACTTAAAGGGAACACTAGAGCAGGCAAGTAAGCTCACTGGCAATGTCGTTGATCTACTGGTGAGTGGACGAGGGGTAAAGACAGCAATGAATATGTAGGCTGAGTTCGACCACGTTCTGTAGACTCCCATCAACCTGGAGATGAGCAAGAAAAGAGGAAGGCTTGATAATCAGAACGTGAATAGAGGAAAATATAGAAATTTGATAAAGGAAACAAGTGTAAATTGCTACAATTTGATGAACTTGACATATACTTATGGGTGTAGTAGCTCAAGACACCATCTGAGAAGGAAGGAGTCTTTGAATCAAGACTCAAACATATCCCTACTATACACAGAGTTGATAGGGATGGGTAACATAGACATTGGGTTCCTAAAATGGTGATTGTGGTGTGGAGGGATGGCTATAAAGGCACAGAGTAGCTGGCTTACAAGTTTTCAAGATGGAGTTTAGTTTTAGAGTGTGGGGGAAGGTAGATTCCCCACTGAATAGTTTTCATTTTGTCTAGATGGGTCTAAGTGAAAGGAGATGGGGATACAATTCTTATGATTCAATAGTGTGTAATTGTTATCATGACTAATTGTGATTATCACAACTGTAAAGGTAGAAATGTTGTAGCATAAAGGGTTAAGATTAACAAGTTAATCTTACATCCCAGGAACAGAGGACCTTAGGACCATCAATGGAGAAGAGCATGAGTGGAATGGGGGAACCTATCCAGAGAAGCAGTGACACCAGAGATGGAGGCAAAGATGATGACATGATGAGATTGAGCAGATCAGGACTTTAGACTCATGGAAAGAGAAAGGCTGTATGCAGGTGGCCAGTAGGCAGGTTTGTAGAATGTGCCCTTGGGTTGTTTAAATGACTATATATTTCTGAGTGTTTTTGTGTACATCAAAAGCAACAACAACAATAGAGGCAATAGAAGCAGATAATGTTCAATAAGGATGCATAGAAGGGGTTGTAATCATTGCAATGATACAAAATAGGATGAGTGCAAAATCAATGTTCTCCATGTAACTATCACTCAATGCACAATACAAACTTAAAAAAAAAAAAAAAAAAAAGCAGAGTTTTAACAACTCTCCACTGTTTTACTTAGGACCCTGAATCACTCATTAACAACCTGTAATGTACAGATAACACAGCTTTGCTTGCTGAAAGAGAAGAGGACTTAAAATACTGATGAAAATCAAGGACTATAGCCTTGGTACAGGTTGCACCTCAATGTAAAGAAAACAAAAGTCCTCACTACTGGACCAATAAACAATATCCATATAAATTGATAAAAGATTGTAGTTGTGAAAGACTTCATTGTTTTGGGGTCAACAATCAACACTCATTGAAGTAGCCAGTCAGGAAACAAAACAACATATTTCATTAGTCAAATCCGCTACACAAGACCTTTTTAAAGTTTTGAAGAACAAAGATGTCAGTTTTAGAACTAAGGTGTGCCTGATCCAAGCCATGATATTTTCAATAAAGACATATGTGTGTGAAAATTGGACAGTGAATAAGGAAGACCATAGAAGAAGCAATGCTTTTGAGTTATGGTGTTGGAGGAGAATATTAAAAGTACCATGGGCTGCCAAAAGAACAGACCAATCTGTGTTGGAGAAGTACAGCCAGAATGCTCCTTGGAATCTAAAATGGCCAGACTTTGTCTTTCATACTTCAAACATATTATCAGGTGGGACTAGTCCCTGGAGAAGGATATCAGTATTAGTATAGTGGAGAGTCAGAGAAAAAGAGGAAGACTCCCAATGGAATGTATTGACACAGTGGGAGCAGCAATGGTGATGTTGGTGCAGGACCAGATAGTGTTTCATTCTACTGAGCTTAGGGTTGCTTTGATTCAGTACTAACTCGATGGTACCTAACAACAACAAAATACAAAACAGACACTCTTATTTTAACATTAAAAACAAACAAACAAAAATAAACTCCACTGATTTGATCAAGTATTACTCCAGAATGTGAATTCCTGTTTATAGGCATGCTGTTGCTTTTGTGAAGTATCATCAAGTCTGTCTGACTCATAGCGATCCTGTATAGGGTTTCCAGGGAGAGGCTAATGAGTTTGAGCCACCAACGTTGTGGTTCAAACCGACCTTGATGTCTAGTTGCTTAATATGCTTAAAATACTGGAGGAATATTTAGTTAAATCAATTATTATTCTATTTTTAAGAAGCAATACATTTTTAATTGCATGATTTATGTTATAACAAATTTTATCAAAATATTCCAGAATATCATCTTTGCATCAAATATAAGAAAGACTGTAATTATTCATTGTCCTAGTACAATATCATTCTTTCACTTTGGATCCAAAGGAATAAATGTGAAATATACAATTTTCTATGATTTTATAGAAACCCAATCAAATCATTATACCATTGCTATAGAGAAAATATTAAAATGTGTAATAAAGATTAAACTGCAACAAAGAAGAGCACTGAACACTCATAGCCACTTGGTTTTAATACAGTTAAATGAGGTCACATTGCTACTGTAACAGCTGGCTGTCTTATAAGCTAGAATATTTCATCAGGAATATTAAATAAAATGTGCTTCAAAGTTCTCCTTTAGGAAACGATAGCTTGATATAGTCAATTTAAGTCTCAGTATCATCACTCTGGATTACCGTGTCTATATTGTCTGTTTCACAAGGGTAACAATGAAAATAAAAATGAAACATCATATCTTTACCAGGGTTGAGCACCCTGACTTAGTCATGACTTTGATTAGTCCCCCAAAAGAGTATGAGTTACCGAGAGATATCATGATTACCAGCAAAGGGAAGCAGTATGGCATATGAAATTGGACTTAATTACCCAAATACAGAATGAAAATATAAAACCTATTACCTCAGTGACATTTCAGTGTCTGTTAAGCCTCTGTTATCAAAATACTGAGTATCTTGTATTTAGAGTTCTAGTGTCCATTCTTAAGCTCCATTTGAATCTAAACTTTATCATTTGAGTGCATCACTACACAAATTTACAGAGGGTCTGTGTAAATAAAGTGTGTCATAAGATCTCATATATACGTTGTTGCATATGTATTTGTACTAAACTATCTATTGCACTAAGCAAGTGTACAAATTTTAGGTGTTTTCCCTCTAAATTTTAACATCAGATTTTTCCGGATACCCATAGAAAGATATACTTTAACAAATATGCTTTTGAATGTAAAATAAAGTATATAGAAATACAGTTCCCTGAGTCATTTTTAGAATGTTTCAGATTACTACAGAGCAGGGTGTCACATTAATTAGGGAAAAATATAAAATTTTTAATAGTACTTAATTATGAAAGTACCACAGATTACATATAAAAATATTTTCATTGCAAAGTTGTAATTTTAGTGACTCCTAGTATGCCTATTACAAGATTTATCATTCATAACCTTTTCTAGGTTATTTTACATAAAATCTTGCATATTATAGTAGTGTGCAAATTAAAGTTTCCAGAAATCTAATACTTAGTGTATTTCTACTTTCAAGCATGAACAAAACCTATGCATTAAAAATGCATGCAATTCCACTGAAATTTTAAGAGGTTTTTCTTTTTTGGTGTGTTTTATCATTCCCTAAAGTGCTGTGAAGATGTTTGGTTTGAGATTAATAACATTCCCTTGCATTTTCAAGACTGCTTTAAAACTTCCAAGTATGAAATCTTCAAGGATTCATTCTGGAAGAACTCAAGATCTATGTAAATGACCAAGTCAATACTTCCCAACTCACTGAATCTGACTTTAAACTATCCATTCAGTCATACTTTTTGCATGTTTACTATGTGTCAGTGTGCCTAACCACAGAGTAATCATGAGCAGAATCAGACACAGTACCTTGTTATTATGATATTTATTGTCCATTATTGTTGTTGTTAGGTGCCATTGAGATGGTTCTGACTCATAACAACCCTATTCAAAAAGAATGAAACACAGTCCAGTCCTCACCGCCCTTACAATTGTTTTAAATGTAGGCTCACTCCTGCTGCCACTGTGTCAGTTCACCTCATTGAAGGACTTTTTCTTTCTCGCTTTACAAAGCGTTATGTCCTTCTACAAGGTATGGTCTTCCTGACAACATGTCCAAAGTATGAGAGACAGAGTCTCGCTATCCTCACGTCTAAGAAGCATGCTGACTGTACTTCTTCCAAAACGGATTTGTTAGTTCTTCTGGCAGTTTATGATAATTTGAATATTCTTCTCCAACACCATAATTCAAATGCATTTATTCTTCTTTGTTTTCCTTATTTATTGTCCAAGATTCCTATGCATATATGGCGACTAAAAATACCATAGTTTTTCAGTCAGGTGGGTCAGGTGCACTTTAGTCCTCAAAGTGACGTCTTTGCTGTAATAACATTTTAAAGGGTTCTTTGCAACAGAATTGCCTAATGAAATATGCCATTTGGTTTTTGGCTGTTGAATACATGGGTGCTGATTGTGGATCCAAACAAAATAAAGTCCTTGACAACGTCAGTCTTTTCTCTGTTCATCATGGTATTATTAATTGGCACAGCTGTATGTCTGCTTTCATTACATTGAGATTCAATCCACACTGAAAGCTGTAGTCTTTGATCTTCATCAGCAAATATTTCAAGTCCTCTTTGCTTTCAGCAATCAAGGTTTTGCCATCTGCATATTTCAGGTCGTTAATGCATCTAGCACCAATCGTGATGCCACATTCAACTTCATATGACCCAGCTTCTCTGATTATTTTCTCACCATACAAATTGAATAAGTAGGATTAAAGGTCACAATTGTGATGTACACTGTGATAATTAAGACTTTATGTCAACTTGACTAGGCAAGGATTATCAATGGTTTAGCAGTTAATAAATAGTAATCCTCCATGATAAGATCTAATCTAATATAATCACCTCCATGTTGAGCTCTGCTTTGAGCAGTTACTCAATTAAAGGAAAATTTCCTCAAGGAAACTTGCAAGGGAAAAGAAGCGAGAAGTGAGCACAGATGTGCAACACGCTATCAGCAAGAAAGAAGATCCAATACTGAAGTCCATGCTTTAGACCTGTGGTTTGTAGACTGTGAGGCTCTTAGAACTAAAGAAATCTTGATTTTAAGACATATGATAATCTCCAAGGAATGGTGACCTTACAGATGCTGAAAGGAAACAAGGGCTTTTCTCCACAATAAAAACTTCTAGCCTCCTAAACACTCTGAGTATAAATTTTTGTTTGTTATATGCATCTACTATCTGTTTGGAAGAGATCCATATTTGTACCCATTCCAAAGAGAGGTAACCTAACAGAATGCGGAAATCATCAGACAATCTCTTTGATATCCCATGCAAGTAAAGTTTTGCTAAAGGTAACACATAAATGGCTACAATCATACATTGACAGAGAACTTCCAGAGGTTCAAGCCAGATTCAGAAGAGGCCGTGGTACGAGGGATATCATTGCTGATATCCGATGGATCTTGGCTGAAAGCAGTGAATATAGAAAGATGTTTACCTGTGCTTTATTGATGATACAAAGGCTTTCAATTGTGTGGATTATGACAAACTATGGACAACATTGCAAAGTATGAGTATTCCAGAACACTTAATTGTGCTCATGAGGAATCTGTACCTGGACCAAGAGGCAGTTGTTCAAACAGAACATGGTAATACTGAATGGTTTAAAATTAAGAAAGGTGTGTGACAGGGTTGTATTCTTTTGCCATACTTATTCAATTTGTATGCTGAGCAAATAATCTGAGAATCTCGGTTCTATGAAAAAAAACATGGCATCAGGATTGAAGGAAGACTTATTAACAACCTGCGACATGCAGATGATACAGTCTTGCTTGCTGAAAGTGAAGAGGACTTAAAACATTTACTGATGAAGATCAAAGAGCACAGCCTTCTATATGGATTACATCTCAATGTCAAGAAAACAAAAATCCTCACCACTGGCCCAATAAACAACATTCTTATCAATGGAGAAAAGATTGAAGTTGTCAAGGATTTCATTCTTCTTCGATCAACTATCAACACTCATGGAAACAGCAGTCCAGAAATCAAAGGATGTATTGCATTAGGTAAATGTGCTGCACAAAACCTTTTTAAAGTGTTGAAGAGCAAAGATGTCAGCTTGAGGACTAAGGTGCGCCTGACCCAAACCATGGTAATTTCAACAACCTCATATGCATTTGAAAGCTGAACAGTGAATAAGGAATACCGTAGAAGAATTGATGCTTTTGAGTTATGGTGTTGGAGGAGACTATTAAAAGTCCCAGGGGCTGCCAAAAGATCCAATATATCTGTTTTGGAAAAAGTGAAGCCAGAGTGCTCTTTGGAGAGCAAGATGGCCAAACTTCATCTCTCATGCTTTGGACATATTTTCAGGAGGGACCAGTCACTGGAAAAGGATATCATGTTTTGTAAGATGGAGGGTCAGAGAAAAAGAGGAAGAACTCCAATGAGATGGATTGGCCAAGTGGCAGCATCATTGGACTGAAGTGTGGCAACAGTAGTTAGGTTGGCCCAGGATTGGGCAGTGTTTTGTTCTGCTGTGCATAAATAAGGTCTCTATGAGTCGTTACAACTTGATGGCATCTAACAACAACAGCAACAACTTTTGGTATTCCTATAGTAATAGCACTGGATAAGTAAGATATACCATTTTACTGATTTTTATCCATTCAATATTTCGTTGTTCTGTTGTAATGATTGACTTTTGGTCTATGTACAGGTTTCTCATGAGTAAAATTAAGTAGTCTAGAATTACCATTCTTTATAAGGTTATCCACAGCTTGTTATGATCCACATAGTTGAAAGTTTTTTGCTTAGTCAATAAAGCACAATTACAGGAAA
>NW_006408581.1:567290-582864 GCF_000296735.1 Chrysochloris asiatica | reverse complement strand
TCCCACAGCTACTCTGGTCTTTGGTTATTAGTGTCTAATGTGTCAAATCTATTCTTGAAGTTAGGTCTCTAACTTTAAGTTGGATATACTCAAGGTCACATGTTGCCTCTCTTGGACTTGTATTGATTTTATTCAGCTTCAGCCTGAGTTTGCATATGAGCAAATAATTTGAGAAGCTGGATTATATGAAGAAAAACATGGCATCAGGATAGGAGGAAGACTCATTAACAATCTGGGATATGGCAATGATATAACCTTGTTTCTTGAAGGAATGATAACTTAAAATACTTAGTGATGAAGATCAAAGATCACAGTCTTCCATATGAATTGCACCTTAACTTAAGGTAAACAAAAACCATCACCACTGTATGAATGAACACATCATTTAAATGCAAAAAGGAGTCCTGGTGTGGCATTATGGAATAAAACACAGGACTGCAAGGTCAGTAAGAAGCACAAGTTTGGCAGTTCAAACTCACCAGCACTCTTTGAAAACCCTGTCCAGGGTTGTTATGAGTTGGTACTGACTCAATGGCACTTAACAACAACAACAACAAATGGAGAAAAGATTGAAGTTGTCAAAAATGTCATTTTGCCCAGATCAGCCCATCAACACTCATGGAAGGAGCAGTCAAAAAAACAATGTATTGCATTAGCCAAATCTGCTGCACATGAGCTCATTCAAGTGTTCAAAAGCAAAGACGTCAATTTGAGGACTAAGGTGTGCCTGACCCAAGGCATGGCATTTTCAATAACTGCATATGCATGTGAAAGTTGGACAGTAAAGAAGGAAGATCATAGAAGAATTGATGTTTTTGGATTGTGGTATTGGAGGAGAATGTTAAAAGTACCCTGAACTGTCAAAAGAACAAACCAATCTGTGTTGGAAGAGGAACAGCCAGAATGTTCCTTGGAAGCAAATGGCCAGACTTTGTCTCCCATTCTTCGGACATATTGTCAGGAGGGACCAGTCCCTGAAGGAAGATAGCATGTTAGATAAAATGAAGGGTCAGAGAAAAAGAGGAGACCCTTTCCAGTGAAGTGGATTGGTACAGTGGCAGCAGTGAGGGGCTAAATGTAGTAATGATTTTGATGTCTACACAGGACAGGACAGTGTTTCATTCTGTTGTACATAGGGTTACTATAAGTCAGTACTGACTTGATGACATCTAACAACAACGTCTAGAATATTTATTTCTATGTATTTCATTTCATTTTATTGACTTCCAATTCTCCTAGTTTCAGAGTACAGAGTAGTTAGCAGTCCAGTGCTTATCCTACAGTGTTATACCAGGACTCAAAGAAGAGGAGCATAACTTTAAAAACAACAACAACAACAACAACAAAATACCTCATTACCCAAAATAAGAAATCCTGAGAAAGGAATGCTTTGTCTTATATCTAAAGGATAAATTGCTTTTGATGTGCTAATCAGAAACATGCAATAATAAAAATTTTCAAGGTAAGAAATGGAAGTGCAAAGAACCTGTAGTGTGGGGGATGGAAGAACAAGGTAGATTTAAGAATACTCAGGAAGTTTTGCGTGGGCTGAATGGGACAGAGGTAAATAGTGACGTATGCTCAGTATTGGAAAACTCAAACTCAAAATAAAAATAAAAATAAAAATTGGCAGTCCAACTGGCTACTACTACAAGAACAAGCAAGTTGTTTACTGGAGAGCCATTATGGGAATCAACCAAGTCCCTTCACGACAAACTCCATTCAAAGGGATCACATGAGCAGGCATGTAATCTTGCTGGAGATCATGTTCATCTACTGGTGAATATAAGTGGGGGAAAGGCAGCAATGAAGCTATGGGCTGAGTTTGACCATTTTCCATAGACCCCCTGTAGACCTGTAGATGTGAGAAAGAAGGGAAAGGGCTGGTTGGTCTGAAGTATGGTGAAACCTAGGACTCCTGAGCCCATGAACAAGGACATAGCCCCAGAGGGCTAGAGCTGAGAGTGAAGCATCCAGCTTCAGGGGAAATGCAAACAAGAATGCCCAAACTTTCAGATCGTACCCATTTGACCTAGCTTCTTTGGCTAGATGATCACAATTAGACTAGACTAAGATAACAAATTTGATAAAGAAAACAAGTATAAATTGCTACAATTTTATGAACTTGACCTATACCTATAGATGTGGTGGTGGTGGTTATGAGCCTTGGAGTCGATTCTGACTCATAGAGACCCTGTATAGTGTTTCTGAGGCTGTACATCTTTATGGAAACAGAAAACTTCATTCTTCTCCTGTAGAACCACTGGTAGTTTCAAACTGCTGACCTTGAGGTTAGCAGCTTGATTTGTAATTACTACATTACCAGAGCTCCTTATGTATGGATGTAGTAGCTCAAAATACCAACTGAGAAGAAAGGAGTCTTTATTCTATCCCCTTTGTACACAGCATTGATAGGGATGGGCCACGTAGACACTGGCTACCTAAAACAGAGGAGAAGGAGGACTATAACGGCATGAAGTGACTGGCTTACAAATTTTCAAGAGTTCGTTTAATTTCAGAGTGTGCGGGCAAGGTAGACTCTCCACTGAATAGTTTTCATCTTGTCTAGATGGGTCTGGTGAAAAGAGATGTGAATAAGATTTTTATAATTCAACAGTGAGTAATTGTTATCATGACTAACTGTGATTGTCACAACTCTAAAGGTAGAAATCTTGTAACATAAATGGAGGAGCAGTTAATCTTATAGTCCAGGAACAGAAGACCCTAGGACCATTAAGAGGGACGAGTATGAGTGGAATTTGGGACCCTATCCATAGAAGCAGCGACACCAAAGTTGGAGGCAGAGATGAGCACATGGAGAGATACAGCAGCTGAGGACTCTAGACTCATGGATAGAGAAAGGCTGTGTGTGGCAGCCAGGAGGCAGGCTTACAGAATATGCCCTTTGGTTGTTTAAATTATTATATATTCCTGAGTGTTTTTGTGTACATCCAAAAAAGAGAAGAAAAAAAAAAAAAATCCCAGAAGGGATAGAAGCAAATACTGCTGAATAATGATTCAGAGGGGACTGTAATTATTACAATGAAATGAAATACAATAGAATGAGTGTGAGTGTAAAACCAATGTTTCCCCATGTAAACTATCACTCAATTCACAATAAAAACTTAAAAAAAGAAAGAACCTATAGTGTGATGTAGTGGTGTTGATTTGAAATCCACATTTGAATTACTAAAAGGTGAGTGATGTTTTGTGGGGTGAAATTCACACTTGAACTCCTGAAAGAATGATTGTATATTAGCTGAAGGAGAGTAAATGGAGATAAATTTCTTGAAGTTTTTAAGTTGATGTTTTAATATATAATAATGGAATGACTCAGGAACAGCATGTGTAGTCATGTGTTTGAAGGTGTGATGTTACTTTTAATTTTCTAATAAAGTTAAGCAAATTGTGACTATAATTGAGGGTTTATGTGACCAATACATCTTAGAGAGATCAATGGCACATATAAGAAAGACAAAAGTGATAAACACTTCTAAGAAACAGGTAGAGAATAAGAGCCATAGAGCAGTTGTCAATTTGAACCTCAAGGTCAGCAGTTCAAATTCACCAGCCGCTCCTCGTAAACTCTATATAGGGTCACTGTGAGTCAGAACCAACTTGAAGGCACCTAACAACAACAACAACAAAGGATCAATCACTCCTTCATAACAACAGGGATGGGAGCATGGTGGGTTTATTTCTGGACAGCTGACACCCAGCGTAATAGTTTAAGGACCTGGTTCACTTTTCTTGGATTACAACAGCCTAGTTGGCAAAATCTCTGCTTACCTGGACTGGATGGTGGGAAACAAAGGAAATGCTGCTTTTAACCTATCTTCTTATTGTCTACAAAGATAAATGTTTTAATTCCCATAAGGCATGCTTCTGTCTTTCATTTTCTAATTATGTATAGCTGCACATAGATTGACATATCTAAGGAGTTGAGAGTTAATAAGGCAATGCAGTACTCTATAATTAAAAACTAATATCAATTTGTGAAAAAAGTCATTCCACCTTAAATTAAATTTTTTATTTGTAGCTTCCTTTCCTCCTGGTATTATTAAATATCTTAGGTAATGACCAGTGTTCCATCAGTGACTATTTTGATTTATGCTTAGGTATTAAAAATCATATTCCTTTGGAGAACATCACTGAGATATAGTGCTCCTTGAAATATATAGGGTGTTATTGTAAAAAAATAGATTTAATTATGTATACTTTTTAAAACTGAAAGTGAAATTGGAGATTAGAATTAAAAATGGTGCAAACATTATTAGGAATGAGTTAAATTATAAGACAACAATTTTTTTAGTAAGATTTTAAAATAAAATATGTAAATAATAACTGAAGATTGTCATAGTATTGAATATTCTGTAACTAACCTTTCTAATAATGATGATGTAAAATTCATAATAAAAATTAAAATATATTTTTTATTTTGAAAAGGTAAAAGGGTTTAATTCTAAATGTTGTCTCAGAATGAAATAATTCCTTTTTGAAAAAAAAAAACTTTCTTACTACATAGAGGTATTATTTCATTTCTCCAATAGCATCATTATAAAAGCTGCCACCTTTTACAGGAGTCAGCAATAGAATTTTTATGTATCTATGTAATACATTTTTTAAACTTGGTCAGAGAATGTAAAATTTTGAGTAACTCTAATACAAAGCTGTTGCTTTTACCAGACTTTTTGATTGGAAAACATAATAAGTTCAGTTAAAAATTGTATATTTTTAACATTGATGTTTAAAAATAGTACAATTTAATTATTTTATTATTTTCTCTCAAGTTGATCTTCTTCAAGGCTGGCCCCTCAAAAGACTAGCCTCCTGTAACACTTTAAAAGTAAGCTTTAAATGATATTTCAATGATCTCTGCTTGGTTAACCAAAAAACCTGGACCCCAAGCCCCTTATATCATGAAGGATCTGTTGCTTCATCTACAATGATTGTTGATGGGGTAAATCTTCCACAGACATAATGTTTCCAATACCTGCCACTGAAATCCTTGGACTCTAACCCCTAGACCACTGTAAAGGAAGACTAAGCACCAGGCTCAACCACAAACCTTGAGCTACTAACAAGTAGTACAGTATATTATTCATGATCATAGTAGAGTAGGGATAAGCACTTTCCTAATCTCTGAGTGGTATAAATATTTAATGAGCTCAGCTGCTCAAAGAAAGATGGGACGTTTGTCCATCCAGAAATGCCTCAAGGGAAAAAACAAAAACAAAAACCTGGGTATCTATTTCTAATTATCACCTGTTTAAATAAATTATGAAAAACCAGTTATGTAAAACAATTCTACAATCGCATACATAGGTTCCCCATAAATCAGAATCAACTAAATGCTAATCCAATAACCATGCAGTTTAGATTCCACTCAACCAAACGTAAATTACTCTCCTTGAATCTGATATTTGACCTTGCTAGATTGCATACTCTATTTCAAAGTGCAATGAGCAATGAATGGTAGGGTCATGCACCTGCTATAATACTAGTCCAGCATGCATTGTATATATATGCTATAGATACTACTTCTCCACATGCCTCCTAAGGAAAAGTATCTTTATCAGTCACTTTTAAAATCTACCATCATACTTTGGTATAACCTATGTTATATCAAAGTAAATCTGTGTGAGAATATATGAAAGGTAAAAAAGGACAAACGTGTTTTTAGCTTATTCTTAACAAGGTTCCCTCTCTCTTTTTTTTTTTAGCTCTTTTATTGTAATATGGAGGAAAGTATACAGAAGATATCAATTTTCCATTCAACAATTTATACACATTTTGTTTCATTCTTTTGATGGCAATTCCTACCATGTAAATTCTTTCTACTTCCTTCCTACATTTACCATTTCCATCATTTGTACTTCTTTCCCATCCCTTCTTACCTTATGAACTTTTTCTCTGCACAAATGTTGCACTAATGACCTCTAATACTTGATTGTAGTAAGGAGTGCATAACTCCTTACATTATTATTCACAATTAAACCTTTTTATTATTTGGTTGAAAGTATCACAAAAATTCTATATACATTATTTCAGATTAAAAAAATCATGAAACACGCTATTCTATAAAAAGAGTAAACAATATTCAACAAGAAAAGGTATTTAAGTGGAATTCTTGTACCCATGCCTGTTTACACAGGCCAGAAAATTCCCATTTTCTGAGGGTGAGGTGGTGATATAGAGATTGTTGTTGCTATTGTTAGGTGACCTTCATAGTGATTCCATGCACAAACAATAAAACACCAACCACCTTCACGATTCTTGTTATATTTGGGTCCATTGTGACAGTCACCGTGCTAATCTATCTCATTGAGGCTCTTCCTTTTGTTTCACAGAACCTCTATTTTAACAAACATGTTGTACTTATACAGATTGGTCCCTTCTAATAATTTGTCCAACATATGTGAATCTTGTCATTGTCCCTTCTAAGTATCATTCTGACTGTGTTTCTTACAAGATATGTTCATTCTTCTGACTGTCTATGGAATATTCAATATTTTCACCAACATCATAATCAGTTATTCTTCAGACTGTCTTGTTCATTGTCCAGCTATCACATGCATACTGGAGTCCTGGTGTGGCACTGTGGGATAATGTACTGGACCACAAGGATGTTTTGAACTGCATGATCAGTGGTTCAGATTCACCAGAAGCTCCTTGGAAACCTTATACAGGGTTGCTATGAGTCAGAACTGACTCAATGACACTTAACAACGACAACAAAATCATGCATACTATGACTTTGGTTAGGCGCACTTTAGTACTCAAACTGACATATTTAAAACTTTAAAGAGTTCTTTTATTGCAGTTTCCCAATGCAATATGTCATTTGACTATTTGACTGCTATTTCCCTGGTTATTGGTTGTAGATACAAGTAAAATAAAATTCTTGAAATCTTTAACATTTACCATGATGTTTTATTGGTCCGATTGTGAGGAATTTATTTTCTTTCTTCTAATGTGTAGTTCATACTGACATTTATCAGTAACTGCTTCAATTCCCCACTTTCAGCAAGAAAGGTTGTATCATCTGCATATCTCAAGCTGTTAATGAGTCTTCCTCCCATCCTGATGCCATGTTCTTCTTTATATAGTCTAGCTTCTAGAATTATCTGCTCAGCATAATGACTGAATAAATATGGTGAAAAGATACAATCACATCTTTCTTGATTTTAAATCATGCAATATCCTGTTTTACTTAAACAATTACCTCTGTCTATGTACAATTTATCCATAAGCTAATTGTGTTCTATAATTCCCATTCTTCACAATGTTATCCATAATTTGCTATGATCCACACATTTGACAATCTTTGCATAGTCAATAAAACAGAGTCAATAAATCAATTTGGTATGTTCTGCTTCCAGCCAAAGTCTATCTACTACCATCAATGATATCCCTCATTGCAAGTGCTCTTCTAAATCTAGCTTGGCTTTCTGGTAGTTATCTGTTATTGCATTGCTGAAACCCTTTTTGAATTATCTTTAGTAAAACTTGTGTGCAATATTAATTATATCTTGTGATAATTTCTGAATTCTCATGGATCATCTTTCTTTGGATTGGCACAAATATGGTTCTCTTAACAGTCACTGAAATAGGTAGCTGTCATCCAAATTGGTTGACATATCTGACATCTGTTTTCTGAAGTATCTCAATGAATATTCTGTCAATTCCTGGAGGCTTTTATCTCATCATTGCATTCAGTGCAACCTGGAATTCTTCAACACAAATGGTTCTTGATCATACGCTATGACCTGAAATAGTTGAATGACGATCAATTATTTTTGGTAGAGTGAAATTATGTAATCCCTCTTTTTTTTAAAGTTTTTGTTGTGAGGTTTACGTCCATCTTTTTTTATGTAATCCATTTTTTTTTTAAGTTTTTATTGTGAGGAGAACATCAGTTTTACATTCATCCTATTGTATTTAGTTTCATTGCAATGATTACAATCTCCTCCATAGGGTACACCCCACAGGTACGCCTCCCCACCTCCAGCCTTCAGAACACAGCCCCTCTGCCTCACTGAGTTCAGTGTCCCCAGCCACTCCATCTGTCCACACTATTGTCTCTGTTTCTATCTCTGGCGTCACTGTCTTTGTGGGTAAGGTCCCACTCTTCGCTCTTCTCATTTTATGGTCCCTGACACCTCCGCTCCTGGACTGAAAAATCAATCTTTCCCCTCCTTTTGTCAAAAACAAACAAACAAACAAAAAACATCTACCTCTATATTTCCTACCTTCACAGTCAGTCCTGATGGCAATTCTTCACCATTATACCACAAGAGTCTTATCCCAATTTCCTTTCTCCAGCTGGGTCCCAACAGATTGGAAATCATTCAGTGGATATTCTACCTCCCCCTTCCCCATCTGGAACAAGGCTCCCTCTTGAAAGCTTGTAAGTCAGTCACTTCTTGCCTTATAGCTTCCCCCACACCCCATTTTGGGTAGCCAATGTCCCTTTTTTGAGCTACTACATCTATAAGTATAGGTTTTGATGCTTCCTGTTTCATTCAACATTTTACCACTAGATTCCTTGAGTACTGAAAATTAAGACTTTATGTTATAGCCCACACAGTTTTATTAAGCAGAAATTATTGATTTAAAATAAATGAATCATCCCTTCCTTCTTCGTTGACTACTTTTTCAATAGAGGTTTAGAAATCTAAGTAATTATTTTGCAACTCATTGTAGCCTTATAAATAATTCTGATCACTGGAAAAATTAGGATGTTTTCTGAGATCTTTGAAATATTTCACATTCCCAGCTAAAGGATAAGACGTCTTTGCTTCACCACTACTATTTTGTTCTTATCCTTAAGATGAATATATTACACGATGGAGGGTGTCAGAGAGAAGAAAAAAAAGGTCCTGATGTACCAGAGACCCTTAAAATAAAGTGAATGGATTTCACAGTAGGATGAGCACTGGATTGTTAACCACAAGGTCAGTGGTTCGAATCCTGTCAGAAGCCTGTCAGAAAATGTTTTACAGCAATGTAAAGTTATCTTATCCTGCTAGAGAAGAATAACTGTCCAACCATGACTTATTAATTTGAAGATCAAAATGTCTCATGCCTATATGTGGTTGGAGGACCAAGTTATTAGCAACAAGGCCAGAAGTAACTTGATAAAAGTAAATTTAAGTAAAGGATGACAGACAATATTGTTGAAGTTGGTCAGTGGTTGACCTTATATTCTTCTTCCTCCTCTTCATTGTACATCTCATTGTACCTAGCTTCTTGTAGTCATTTGCTTTTTCTAAAATTAAAATGGTGTCTCCATATGCACATGGAATAACTGTTTAGATTAAACCAGAGGTTCAAATTTTTATTATTTTTAACATCACTTTTTCAATTTGTTTTCATTGCTAACTTATTTTCCCATCAAATTTTTAGGGATTTTGCTAACATTTAAAAAATTCACATTCATGATACAGTCACACATTATGCAGATAGCTATTTATACATAATGGAGTCCTTGTATGATACTGTGGGATAAAGTACTGGACACAAAGTTGGTTTGAACCACAGAGTTGGTAGTTCAAACTCAGTAGCCATTCCTTGGAAATCCTATATAGGGTCACTATGAGTTGGAACCGATTGGGCAGCACTTAACAACAACAATATGTATACTTATGAATCTATGTGTTGTTGTAGTTGTTAAGTGCCACTGAGTTGGTATTGACTCATAGTGACTCTGTATAGAGTTTCCAAGGAGCAACTGGTGGATTTGAACCACCAACCTTATTCAAATCAACCTTGTGGTCCAGTGTTAATCCTACAGCAACCAGGAATCCAAATATATGTATACATGTGATTAAATGTGCATGATGTTATATATATCATAATGTCAGATATATGCATTAGACATTTGACCAGAAGTGAGATTACAAATCAAAAATCATGTTATTATAAAAGGGAGGAAATCTTTAATGGATAATGTTTTACAACTGTTAGTTATAAATTTTCTAATTGTACCCCAATGATACCAAGCAGTCAAACAAGCCAACTTTTCTATAGTATATATAGACATCAGCTTATTAAAAATTAATCCAGTGGACTATCTCAGACAATTGTTATATTCCCAAGCATTCCATTTTCCTTACTCTGTATGAGTGTATAAGGAATTGACAAGTCAATATTTTTATAATTTTATTTACTTTTAAATTTGGCTCTGCATAACAGAGATTCAGATAGCACTAAATTGAGTTACTGTCATCTGAATGGTAAGGCATTTGATATTTCTGCAAGAATATATCCTGCAAATATAAGTAGTAAGTCATGCTTTCGTCCTATTTACACAGAAGCTAACAGAAACCATTTTAATAAATATATTCAAAATGTGATACTGCGGTAATAGACTTTTCTTAGTAATGAAAACATAGTAACCACCAGGCACAAATTTCTGTGTAAGAAAAATCTCACAGTAACCCAAAATCATTAATAATTCAACAAATAGTTATTGAGCTTCAAGTATTATGTATACCTTCAAAATTACCATAGTCTGCTGGAGGATATGGACAAGAAAACAGACCACTGCTTTCCAGTGTGTGCTGTAGGAGAATAGACAATGCTATGGGCACAAAAACAGGGACACTGAACTCAGTTTTGGAATCCAAAGAAAAGAGCCTCAAATGGGAAGATGCTCAAAACAAGACCTCCAATAAGAGAAGGCATTAGGGGAAGACATAAAAATGAAGGTGATAAGACCTTGAGGCAAGAAAAATAAGCATTGTTCTTCTTGTTGTTAAATGTCATTGAGTTGGTTCCGATTCATAGCGACCCTGTTAAGGGCTTCCGAAGAGTACCTGGTGAGTTTGAACTGCCCACCTTTCAGTTCAAACCAACCTTTTGGTCCACTGCATTATACTGCACTGCCACACCAGGAAGTGTACATAGATGAAAGAGACATTTCATGAAGAGCTTTGTATAGTATGATAAAAGATGAGACTATATATGTAGGGCAGTAGATAGGAGATAAAAAAAATCTCATTTGAAATTTGAATTGTGATGCTGGTTGCAGTGCAGATAGCATTTTAGGTAATGTGGATTTTGGACAACACAAATTAGAGGCAGGGATATCAATACATAAATGCTCATATCAATCTCAGTGAAAGAAGATTCAGTGAAAACTAAATGTCAGAATAAATACTTGTGGATAAATATGCAAGATAAAGAGAAAAACAATGTTTGAGGATATCTATTTTCTCTGTGATACAGATGGCATGTTAAATTTTGATAGGGAAATGTAGACAAGTAGACTAAAAAACAGATTCTTGGGAGAAGGTTAAGTATCCTTGTTAGGTAACGTTGAGTTGGAACAACTCATAGTGACCCTATGCACAACAGAATAAAACACTGCCCAGTTCTGTGCTGTCTTCACCATTGTTCCTATATTTGAGCCCATTGCTGCTGCCACTGTGCTAATCCATCTCAATAGATGGCAGCTTTACTCTTAAACACTTTAGGGAGATCTTGTGAAGCAGATTTGACTAATGCAATATGTCATTTGATTTCTTGTCTGTTGATTCCATGAGAGTTGATTGTGGATCCAAGCAGAATGAAGTCCTTGATATATATGCTGTTGTTTTTGTTGTTTATTGCTGTTGAGTCTGTTTTAACTCATAGTGATCCTGTTTAGGATTTCTAAGAAGCAACTGCCAACCTTGTGGTTTGCATTTCAGTGCTGAACCTACAGCGCCACAAAAGAAGTCCTTATATATATCATGGTATGGTGCTGTGGATAAATGCACTGGACTGCAAAGTCAGTTTGAACCACAAGGTCGGGAGTTCAAGCTCACCAGCCACTTCTCAGAAACCCTATACACACAAGGAATTCTGGTAGCATGTTGTTGTTGTTGTGTGCCGTGGAGTCGGTTCTTACTCATAGCGACCCTGTACAGGGTTTCCGAGGCTGTAAATCTTTATGGGATCAGAAAGCCTCATCTTTCTCTTGTGGAATGACTGATAGTTTCACACTGTTGACCCTGAGGCTCGCAGCCTCACAAACAAACCACTATGCTCACAAACAAAATGATATCCTGAGTTTCATGTCCTCTAGCTTGTATTGTGTTTTGGGCAGTTTCCTGTTGGTGAACTGTTGCAACCAGTTTTTATTTATCATCAGGAATATTTTATTTACATAGAAGATTCTCCCATTCCATTGGGCCACCTCTTTTTATAATTGGCACAGATATGGATCTCTTCCAACATCAGTTGGCCAGGTAACTGTCTTCCAATTTCTGGCATAGCACTGCATCAGTTTGTTGAGAGATTTCAATTTGTATTCCCTCAATTCCTAGATCTTTGTTTTTGATCAATATCTTCAGTGCAGAATAAACTTTTTTTCTTAAGTACCATTGGTTTTTAATACTATGCTACCTCTTGAAATAGTAGAACACTAACCAATTTTTTTTTTAGTGCAGTGACTCTGTTTATTCCTATCTTCTGTTGAGATGTTTTCTGCATCATTCAATACCTTGCCCAATATTACAACTCAAAACATTACTTCTTTAGTCCTTTCATCTCAAGAAATGTTGAGTGTCTTCTCACCTTTTGCTTTTCTAACTGCAGGTCTTTGCATATATTCAAAGGGAAACTCATGAAGACAAAGTGAATTATTATAATGAAATGCACAAAGATATGTGCATTTTTCATGCTGAAAGAACTGATAAAAAATCATGTACTGGGATGCAATATCAAGGGATACTATGGGCAAACTATTGAATGATGCTGGAAACATCAAAAGAAGAAAGGAACAAACAGAATGACTGTGCCAAAAATAATTTATCTATGTATACTCACTTTAATTGAAAGCACATTATCAAGAACTGTTGGTATTAAAGAAACAAGTCCAAACTGCAATGAAGGGATTCAAAATAAACAATGTCTCAGGAATTCACAGAATGCAAATTGAAATGTTCCAGCAAATTAATATAGCACGCAAGGTGCTATATTATGTAAGATATATTTATATATCATAAAGGTCTATGAAAGAAAATATTGAAGACACCAACCTGGCCAACTAATTTGAAGACAACCATATTTATGTCCATTGCAAAAAAATGTGACACAATGGAATGCCAACATCACTGAATAATATCATTAAAATCATATGCAAGTAAAATTTTGCTGGAAATAATAAAACTTGATTGCAGAAATATATTGACAGAAAGCTGCCAAAAATTCTAGCTGATTCAGAGGAGGATGTGCAATGAGTGATATCACTGCCGACATCAGATAAATCTTATCAGAAAGCAGAGAACACCAATAAGATGTTCACTTGTACTTTATTGATTATGCAAAGACATTTGTCTGTGGAGGTCATAACAGACTATGAATAACATTCCATAAACTTAATTGTGCTCATGTGAAATCTGAACATAAACTAATGGGAGGATGTTCAAAAAGAAAAAGGAGATACTGAATGGTTTAAAATCAGAAAAGGTATGCATCAGAGTTGTATCCTTTCACCATACTTATTCAATATTTATGCCTTGCAAATAATCAGAGAATCTGTATTATATGAAGAAAAACATGGCGTCAGGATTGAAGGAAGACGTTTAAACACCCTGCAATTTGCAAATGACACAAGCTTGCTTGCTGAAAGTTAAGAGGACTTAAAATATTTATTGTGAAGATCAAAAATTGCAGATTTCAGTATGGAATGCACCTCAATATAAAATAAATGAAAATTCTCACACTGGACTCACAAATAAGTTTGAAGTTGTCAAAAATTTCAGTTTGCTTCCTCATGGAAGGAGAAGTCAAGAAATCAAGAGGAATATTGCATTAGGCAAATCTGCTTCAAAAGACCTCTTTAAAATATTTAAGAACAAAGATGTTAGTTTGAGGACTAAGATGTACCTAACCATGATATTTTTAATAACTTCATATGCATGTCTGTCAGTTTGTAGTACAGTGGTGGCTTGTGAGTTGCTGTGATTCTGAAAGCTATGCCATCGGTATTTTAAATACCAGCACAGTCACCCATTGTGGATAGGTTTCAGAAGAGCTTCCAGATGAAGACAAACTAGGAAGAAAGAGTGAGGAACAACTTCCGAATATTTACTCACTGAAAACCTTATGAATAGCAGAGAAACACTGTAAGATATAGTGCTAGAAAATGAGCCCCTTACATTGAAAGCCACTGAAATTGAGACTAGGGAAGAGCTACCTCCTCAAAGTAGAGTTGACCATGATGACACGAATGGAGTAAAACCTGTGGGAGAAAAACTCACAGGACTTTCTATTTGCTGATGGGGCACAACTCAAAATGAAGAGAAACAGCTATAAACATCCGTTGAAAATTGGAGCATGGAATGTATGAAGTATCAATATGGAAAATTGGAAGTTGTCAAAAATGAAATGGAACACATAAACATCAAAATCTTGGGCATTAGTGAACTAAAATGGTCTGGTATTGGCCATTCTGAACCTGACAACCACATGATTTACTATGCCAGGAATGACAAATTGAGGACGAATGGTATTGCATTCATTGTCAAAAAGAACATATCCAGATCAGTCAAGAGGTACAACACTATCTGTGATAGGATAATATCTATGCACCTACAGGGAAGCCCAGTTAATACCACTATTATTCAAATTTACACACCAATCACTAAAGCCAGAGAGGATGAAATACAAGAATTCTACCAACATCTTCAATCTGAAATCCATCAAGCATGCAATCAAGATGAATTGATCATTACTGGTGATTGGAATGAAAAGGTTGGGAGCAAAGAGGAAGGATCAGTAGTTGGAGAATATGGCCTTGGTGATAGAAATGATGCTGCAGAAAGCATGATAGAATTCTGTAAAACCAATGATTTATTAATTTCAAATACCTTCTTTAGACAGCATAAGAGACGGGTAAACATGTGGACATCACCAAATGGAATACATAGAAATCAAATTGATTACACCTACAGAAAGAGATGATGGGAAATCTTCATATCATAAGTGAAAACAAGGCCATAGGTAGACTGTGGAACAGACAATCAAGTACTCCTATGCAAATTCAAACTGAAGCTGAAAAAAATGAAAAAAAGTCCATGAGAGCCAAAATCTGACCTTAAATATATCCCACCTGAATTTAGAGATCATCTGAAGAACAGATTTGATACATTAAATACTAAAGACTGAAGACCAGAAAAGTTGTGGGATGACATCAAGAACATCATATATTAAGAAGACAAGAAGGAAAAAGTCAAAATGGATGTCAGAAGAGACACTGAAACTTTCTCTCCAGCATAGAGATGCTAAAGCAAATGGAAGAAACGAGGAGGTCCAAGAGCTGAACAGAAAATTTCAAAGATCAGCTCAAGAAAATAAAGCCAAATATTACAACAATATGTACAAAGATCTGGAGTCAGGAAACCAAAAAGGAAGAACACACTCAGCATCTCTCAAGCTGAGGGAACCGAAGAAAAAATTCAAGCCTCGATTTTCATTATTGAAATATTCTCTGGGCAAGTTATTGAATGATGCAGAAAGCATCAAAAGAAGATGGAAGGAATACCCAGAGTCACTGTACAAATGGAAATGGTTAATGTTCAAC
>NW_006408581.1:564972-566050 GCF_000296735.1 Chrysochloris asiatica | reverse complement strand
AGTCACTGGAGAAGGATATCATGTTTGGTAAGGTGGAGGGTCAGAGAAAAAGAGGAAGACCCCCAACGAGATGGATTGGCCAAATGGCAGCATTGATGCACTCAAGTGTGGCAACAGTAGTGAGGTTAGCCCAGGATCTGGCAGTGTTTCGTTCTGCTGTGCATAAGGTCGCTGTGCATCTGTATCGACTCAATGGTACCTAAAAAAACAACAACATATGCATGTGAAAATTGCACAATTAATAAACAATATCTTAAAATAAGTAATGCATCTGAATTATGGTGGTTTTGAAGAGCATTAAATGTACTTTGGATTGTCATAATTGTCATAGAACAAACAAATCTGTCTTGGAATTAGTACAGCCAGAACACTCCTTAGAAATGAGGTGGTGAGACTTCCTGTCTAATATTTTGGATATATCAGGAGGGACCAATCCTTGGAGAAGGACATTATCTTTAGAAAATGGAGGATTAGTAAAAAAGAGGAAGATCCCAACAATATGTATTCACATAGTCACAGCAAAGATGGGCTCAAATATAAGAACTACTCTGAGGAAAGTGCAGGACCTGTGTTTTGTTCTTAGCAGAGGGTTGTTATGAGTCATGACACCTAAAAACAACCACATCCTATGTCAAAGCTAAATACACATATTCCTGGATGAAGTCTCATTTTTCTTTCTACACTGGGTCAGATTGCACATCCATCTTTATATTCACTTACATTGTTGTTGAAATGCCATCAAGTATGTTCTGACTCTTAGCGACCCTGCATAAGGTTCCTGAGGAGAAGCTTATGGATTTAAACAACTGACCTTATCATTAGCAGTCCAGTGCTTATCCTAAAGCACTACATCAGGTCTCTATTAATAGACAATTATAATTGCAGGAGCTGTACATGACAATATCTAGCTGTGTTGGCTTTACCTCTGTACATAATAATATTTAGCTATATTGCCTTTGCATTCATCATAATAGGTTTCTTTACCTTCATCATTTTTTTGCTGACCTCATTATTATATAGGGGATTTTTAAAGCAGTTTTGCATAGTTCAGTACATTATTTGATTTATTGATTGCTAT
>NW_006408581.1:563256-564872 GCF_000296735.1 Chrysochloris asiatica | reverse complement strand
AAATGTGCCAATGGAGTCTGATTTACCATCACTTGAAAGATTCAGTTCAGCTATGCAACAATATAGAAACTGAGTTTGCCAAAGCTAGTTACAATTCTACATTTGCTTTGTGTATTATTTATGGTATTTGAAACTTCTAAAGTGAAATGTACAATTTCTCTCAGTATGATCACTTTTTAATAAAGACTTGAAACACTTTTTATTTGTGCTTTGAGAAAAAAACAATTTACATATATTTTTGTAGGTGATTTACTGACATTTCAAAGATTATATCTTAGAAAAAAATGTTCCTTTGAAGTATGGTTGTTTTTTGTTGTTGTTGTTGACATATGGTTACCTTTTTTAGTTGACATATGGTTACCTTCCACTTGAATTTGTCTCTGAAAAAGGATCCCAAAATATGTTGATAATTAGGGCAAGAAGGTTATCATAACCTGAACAACTGACTACATCAAAAACACCCAAGGTGCTGTCTCGCACTCATTAACTGATATTTCATTAAATAGTTTCTAATGTGTTTTAGACCAAGATTATTTTGTTAAGTGTTAGAAACAGTGTGGAACAAAAGACAGACATGGCCCATTTCTTTTCTTTTTTTAACATTTTTTTGTGATTTGAGTGAAGGTTTACAGAGCATATCATCAGTTTTTCATTCAACAAATCACATATTTTGATTCAATACATGGTTGCAGTCCCCTGCATGTACCAACAGTTAACAGCATTAACCTCTATTCACTTCAACTCTTGAATTCCTCAGTGTTTTCGTCTACTTTCATCTTTCCTCTGATAAACCACGCTTTGTTGTATATTGCCTGTCCTGTCACCATGTTACCATGTGTCAACCCTCTAGTCCATGAATAATTTTCCCTCCCCGTCTCCCTCCGTAACCATCATCATTGGTGGTATTGTTAAATACAGTTGATCAGTTCACATCCATAACGACCCAGTATAGGTTTCATGAGGAGCAACTGGTAAGCTTGAACTACCAACCACATGGTTCAAACTGAATTTGCAGTGCAGTGCATCAACCTAAACGTTCATAGATTATTTCTTTTACTAAGAAAATAGTTTCCTAACTTTTTACAACATTGGTCTCATACAATGTTTATAATTTTATGATTGACAAATTTCACTCAGTATAATGTCCTCCACGTTCAACCATATCGTGAGATATTTCACAGAATCATTATTACTCTTCAATATTTTGTAGGATTCCATTGTGTGTATGTACCTGTTTATTTAGCCATTCTTCTGTTGATGGGTGTTTAGACACTCTCCATCTTTTTAACATGTCTCTTATAGACAGCATATTAAAGGACCTTATTTTCTTACCCATGCTGCTTTTTATGTCTCTTGAATTGTACATTTAATCCATTTATATCCAGTGTAATTATCAACAGGTATTAATTGATGGTTGTCCATTTTCTGTGGGGTTTTCTTTGTGTGTGTGTGTGTGTGGTGGGGGGGTTGCTGCTGGATTCTTTGTTCCACATTATTTTCTATTTTGGCTCATTTCCTTTGTGGATTTTATTATCATTTTCATTTCAGTTGTGTTAAAGTTTACTAAATCTTTCTGATTGCCTCTTTTTTAAAAATGTAAATCAATTTAATTAAAT
>NW_006408581.1:559857-560986 GCF_000296735.1 Chrysochloris asiatica | reverse complement strand
TGATTTTGGAGAGTTTGATTATGATATGTCTTGGTGATTTTCTTATGGTGTCTATCCTTCCTGGGGTAGATTTTATCTTCTCATCCTTCAAGATGTTAGGAAAATCTTCCAGTAGCTCTTCAACTATCTCTTCTGTAGACTTCTGTGATTCCTCTTGTTCTGGAATGCCAATAATTCTTAAGTTGTTCCTCTTCATGTTATCTATCATGAAACTTAGACACTTTTCAGATTTCTTAATTTTTTTTTTTTTTTTGTTGCTCTCCTATCTTAGTAGTATTGAGAGATTTGTCTCCCAGCTCGCTGATTCTGACTTCCATCTCTTTCCATTCAATTCCTTTGCCCTTTCAGTGTATTGTCCATTTCTGAAATGTTATTATTAACCATTTGGACTTCTTTTTGCAGTATTTGGATTATTTCAAATGTTGTATCTATCTTGTTTGATTGCTCCTGTAGTACTTTCCTAACTTCCTCCTTATTTTTCTCCACCCCTTTTTGGAACATTTGAATTTGTTTCCATATTATTCTTTTGAATTCCTTCTCAGGCAGATTCAGAGCCCACTCTTCTACTGGAAAGTCTGTGTCTGCTTCCAGCTCATTTGTCTCAGTTACTTTTTCTGTTTTTGGACATGTGTTTATATTTTTAATTGTGTTTTCTTGGACATTTTCAACAGTTATGTGAGTTTTTAAATGCTTAAATGGATGTATGTTGCTTTTTGTTAAGCTTGCTGCATGTCTCCTGGTGGACGTGATCTAGAGATAGGCTTCCCTTTTCACATGTAATGTCTAGCAGCTAGTTTTTGCTCTAGTCCAGATGGTGTGGTAGTACAGGATATGCTTGTAGCTTGTAGCTTAGCACAGTTGTTGTCTCTTCTTGGGTAAGGTATGGGGAGAAAGCTCCCACCCCTGGGAGAAGAGTGAGGCCAAAAGGACCAAAGACAGAAACAATATAAAAGCAGAGACAGAAACCACCAACCAAAAACAACAACAAACTAATTTGTGATTGACACTGTTCACTGGCCTTTGCTGTGCAAATGTTCCCGCCTAGGTAAACTATAGTGCCAGTTCCCAGGGCCAAACATCCTAAGAAGCAGCCTGCCGGTTTCCTCTCTGTGCAGTTGGAAAACAGTGG
>NW_006408581.1:553524-559757 GCF_000296735.1 Chrysochloris asiatica | reverse complement strand
GAGAATACTGAAAGTGCCATGGACTGCCAAAAGAACCAATAGATCTGTTTTGGAAGAAGTGCAACCAGAGTGGTCCTTGGAGGCCAAGATGGCTAGGCTTCGTCTCTCATACTTTGGACACATTGTCCGGAGAGAACAGTCACTGGAGAAGGATGTCATGCTGTATAAGGTGGAGGGTCAGAGAAAAAGAGGAAGACCCCCAACGAGATGGATCAGCCAGGTGATATCATTGATGGCGTCAAGTGTGGCGGTGGTAGTGAGGTTGGCCCAGGATAGGACATTGTTTTGTACTGCTGTGCATGGGGTCGCTTTGAGTCGGTTCCGACTCGATGGCACCTGACAACAACAAGTTATAAAACAACAGGATAGCAAGTGACATGATGAAGGAATTACAATCTTGGTCTCACTGGCCGTTACAGTAGAGTAAATAAAGTTACAGTTAAATAAAAACGTGTTTATTTTAGCTTTCAAACAGCTGTTTACTTCTTCCCTAATGCAATCATAATTAACTTACAAAAATTGGCATTTGCAATATATATTCAAAGCATTTTCTTTCAATGGGAAACAGCATTATAGAATCTCAAGATTTAAAAATTTTTAAAAACGAACAACACAAAAATACATTCTGTGGCTTTTGTAAAATAAAACAGATGCTAGTATAAGTCAAGAAATCCACTTATACTTTAGGTTCTTCTCCTCCAGGAACCAGCATTATTACATTATTTCCATTTAGTAAAATCTGCTCTAATTAATAATCCTTCCTTCTGATGTGATTTCAAACTCCAAGACAGCTTCCAACATTATATTGACAAAGTCATCAAAACCTAAAAGCATGGCAACAATTTCCTTATCACTCTTCATCACAATGTGAATTCTTGATCCTATACACTTGTCCTGTCCACAATCAGCAGCTGCGCTGGGTTGGGAGAAGCATTAGCAGCCATGGTTACACGGGAAGTGCTGATTCCTTCTTTTTTAATTTGATGCACAGGTGTATTATTTTTCTTTTCGTGTTACCCTGTAATTTACAAGAGTGAGTAAAAAACTATCTGCACGCTGATAGTTGTTGTTGTTAAGTGCAGTTGAGTTGGTTCTGTCCCATAGCCATCCTCTATAGGGTTTCCAAGGAGTGACTGGTGAGCTTGAATCACCAACCTTGTAGTTCAACTGGTTTTCAAGTCTGGTACACTAACCCATAGAGCCACACCAGGCACTCTGGTAGTATAATTTGTTTTAGTCAACATTTAGAAAAGACATATATCATTTGTTAACCTAATCTCCTTGTTTGTTCAATTCACTTTGTCTATCTATCAACAAGCTTTCGTACTCACTTCTTTAAAAATATTTTAGGCTGAGCTGTGAGCCATGAAGAACCAGTCTTAAATTCTTCATTAGAAGTAAAACTTCATTCTCTAATGCCAACCTAACAGGTGAAAGTCTGATGGATAAGGACTATAGGATGTTGCTCTAACACCTCAAAATGAACTTTTTGCAGAGTGCCAACAGTGTGGGCAAAGGTGTATGGACATGCATTGTAATGTAGGATCACAAAGGCTTGGATAGCAGTCCTCTATATTGAATCCAAAGTTTAGGTTTCAGCTCTTCAGTGAGCATCTGACTGTAACAAGCACAGTTGATTGTTAGACTTTTTACTAACAGTGTTCCAATACTGGCCCTTGACTATCCCAGAAAACTGTAAGAATCAATTTTCCAGCTAATGGTTGACTTTTGAGCTTTTTCTTTATCAGTTTCCTGAGAGTAAAAGGCAGAATATGGAATGGTGACATACTCAATCACCAAACAAGAGTAAGACGCTCACTGAAAAGCTGAAGCATAAACTTTGGATTAAATGTAAATAACTACTATCTAGGGGCATTGTGATTTAGCATGACAATGCACATCCACACACCTCTGCCAAAGCTGTTGACACTCTGCAAAAACTTTTTTTTTTGAGGTGTTAAAGCATCCTGATTTTGCTCCATCAATTTTATCCATTGGTCCCCTAAAAGCAGCACTTCAAGGATGAAAATTCACCTCTGATGAAGATGTGAAGACAGCAGTGAATTTGTGGTTTGTAGCTTAGCCTAAAACATTTTTTTAATAAGGGAATATGGATATTTGTTGACAGATGGATAATGGGTATTGAAAAGCATGGAGATTATGTTTAAAAATGATATATTTGCCTTTTCTAAAAGTCGATTAAAATAAATTCTAGCACCAGAGAGCGAATATTTTTTGACTCACCATCATATTAATACTTTCCCACTAAAAACAGTTTGTTTTATCTTGAAATCTTCTAGATTTCCTTACCACTTGGAAGTTCTGTATCTACACTATTCCCTCACTTTACTTTGTAGTTGATTTCATTATAAATTGATATCACTGGTTCCCTATTTTATGTCTTGTAGGTTTGTTTTGGAATCCTAGTGTGGTGCTGTGGGTTAATGCCCTGAACTGCAAAGTCAGTTTGAACTGCAAAGTTGGCAGTTCAAGCTTATCAGCTGCTCCTCTGAAACCCTATACAGCGTTGTTATGGGTCGCAACTGACTCGCCTGCACTTAACAGCAACAAGGTTTGTTTTCTTTAAATCTTTCTATATCTAAGTCGAGTTCTGAGTGGAGTTGTCATGCATAGAAATCTCAGATTGTTGTCTGCTGTTTTTGGTTCTCAGTCCAAAGAATGCACTTTCACATTTTTTTTTTGTAAATTTGGTCTGGTCATTAGAAATTACTTTGATTTCTGTTTATCAGGAAATGCCCTAATTTGGCCATAGTATTTGAAGGACAGCTTTCCTGAGCATATGATTCTTGGTTGGTAATCTTTTTCTTTCAGAGTATTGTATATGTCATTACATTGTCTTCTTGCCTGCCTGGTTTCTGTTGAGAAATCAGAGCGTAGTTTACTGATTCTCCTTTTTAGGTAGGTTTTTCATTATTCCTGTGCTGATCTCAGGATTCTTTTCTTGTCTTTGACTTTGGAAAGTTTGGTTATGAAACACCTTGATGATTTTCTTTTTCGATCTATACTGTTTGGGGTTCATTCAGCTTCTTGTATGCTTACTGTAATTTTCCATGATGTTAGGGGAGTTTTCTTCCATCAACACTTCAGCAGTTTTCTATGAGCTTGTGTCTTCTTTTCTAGAAGTTGCTCCTGTTCATGGTGTCCCACATAACTCTCATGCTTTCTTCAGATTTTTTCATTCGTTTTTCTGATTGTTCTCTAGCATACTAGTATTGAAAGTTTTGTCTTCAACCTCACTAATTCGGGCTTCCATTGCTTCACATCTTCTCCTTTGTCCTTTCAACGTATTGCCCATTTCTGAGATCTTTGTATTAATGTTCTGGATTTCTAATTGTAGGTTTTGTGTTGTTTCAAAATTTAAATTTATTTTGTTTGTTTGTTCTTGTAGTGTTTTCCTGAATTCTCCTAAATTTTTTTTAATGTATTCTTTATGCTATCCTCAATCCTTCTATTGATCCTTTGAAGGTACCTAATTATCAATCTTTTGAATTCTTTTTACGTTAGTTTCATTATCTATTCTTCCTCAGAATCATTTTCTGGCTCTACATCTTGATCATTTGTTTGAGTCATTCTCTCTTGCTTCTTTGTGTGAGCTAAAATTGTCTGTTTTTTCCATGGCATTGTGGAATTGTCATGTTTGTAAAAGCAAACAGTGCAGCTGTTAGACCTGAAAAGAATTCTCTGGGAGACTCCTGCAATTCAAGGAGCTCATGAAGTGGCTCTGGGAGGGATGTGGAAGCAAAGTTCCTGGCCCTACATGAAGTTCCTGTTGGTTTAGGTGTTATCTGTATTTAGGCCACTCATTCTGGAAATAGTCTGGGGGTGGGTCCTAGATAGGACTGGTTTCAGTGTCTGCTAGGACCACAGAGAAGCTGGGGGCAGTGTGATGTGGTGGTTTAAATGCTGATCTCATGGTTCTGCAGGTTTTGAAGGTCTGAAGCCAATCCCACATGAATCCAGGCATCAAAATGGCACACCAAATTAGTGCAGTTGACCCCATCTCATGCTGGTATGGTTCCCAAATATATGACTCCAAACTCCCTGAGAACAAGGTCTGCACTAGGGGTGGATAAGCATGGGAACTGGCCACACTTCTGGTCACTAGGAGAGCATGCAAAAAAGAAGGGATCATACCTTTTCAGTCACCACAGGAATCTACTCTTGCAGGCATCTCTCCAAAGCCAAAGCTGCTCACAAGATGCTAGAACTGTGTCTTTCCTTCCATTTGCAAGTCAGTCTCTCTCTCTCTCACCATCCCTGCTCAGTTTCTGCTCCTAGCAAGCACTCCATCCACCTATCTGGCCTTTCTTCTGAAGTTCAGGGTGCCAGACTTTTCATCTGTGTCTGTTTAATTTTGTCTGTTATATCTTTGTTATAGAGGGTCCATGTAGTGAATTTTACTAGTCTGCCATCTTGCCAGAAGTCATGAGCAGTTTCTTAACAAACTAAACTCTCAACATTAGTTTTCAAAAATATTTCTTTGGAATTTATCAATTTGCATACCTATTTATTTATACAACAATATCCTTGAACTCTTTAATGGAATAAAGCATGATTTTTATAATAATCAAGTCAAATTTTCTATAGTTGATGAACTGTGTATATTTGAATATTCATAGCATGTTGTTGTTTGTGCCGTGGAGTCAGTTCTGAATCATAGTGACCCTGCACAGGGTTTCCAAGGCTGTAAATTTTTATGGGAGCAGAAAGCCTCATCTTTCTCCCACAGAACGGCTGGAAGTTTCAAACTGCCAACCTTGAAGTTAACGGCATGATTCATAATCACTACCCTACCAGAACTCCTTATTCATAGCATTAGGAAATAGAGATTCTACCTACATATACAATTCTACTCTTCCTATATACTTTAAAGTCAATAATGTGGTAAAATTGTAGGATTTTAAAAGATATCTTAATTTTTGAATAGGTAATTTTATGTAATCAGTATCTTGTGATATTGTACTATAAACATTTTAAGAATGAGTCGAACACTGCAAATTTTCAATGTTTTGTTTTCTCACACTGCCATTACTGATGGTGATTATATCCTGAAATTTTGCATAGTTGTTTCCAATATTAAGCTGAGATTATAGTTGCCCTGATACTCAGCATAATGCAAGGAATTTCAAGGAATGTGCAGTACTTTAAATTTCCCTAGTGAGGTCAGTCAGCAGAAAATACACTAAACAGAAAAAAGTAATAAAAAAAATTAAAACAAAAAACAACAGTAGCTAATCAAAACAAAACACATTAACAGATGTCTTCAGAAGACAACACATATGAATATGAACCAAACTATTTTCAAAACTTCTATCTATTTTTGCTTATATGAGACTTTAAGCAGTTGTGGAAATTATTCTGAATAATCCTACTGGGATAACAGGGGAAATGGAATACTTGGTAGATCATAGAGAAAAGATTCAATCATATGTCCAACTTTAGGGACTATAAAAGGTGAATGTCAGAATGTGATTATAGTATTTTATAATATCTGGATATTTTAATCCTGCTGAAATTTCTTTTTTGTTGTTTTACAGTGGCCCAATTCACTAAAAAATAATATTAGAAGACTAAGAAAGTAATTGGAAAGTGCAAATGTAATTCACAATGCTGCCATATATTTTGGCAGGTTAAATTTCATTCCCACAGCGATTTGAATGAGGAGCTCCAAGAGAAATTGTCTGGGTGCAAAGCAACCCTGAACAAATTTTGTGAATGCATTAGTCAGGCAACATAAATGTAAAGTGAAATTGACAAATTCAATGGAGACCTATTCCCAAAGTATATTGGAAAATAAATTCCACAGGTTAGATTTAAGTGACTTATGAGATAGGGATGCTCTCTCCTTTTTTCACCATATTTTCGATTCTGTCAACTATTTTAAGGCAATATCACAATGCCACAGAGCTATATTGTTATTTTCTCAGTATATAAACCTGATTCTTGTTTTATCTCCTTTGAAATGTGATTATTCTGTTAAAAATCATAACAGTGTTTTTTACAGAATAATATCTAAATAGAATATAAAAGAATCAAGTTGCAAAATGGTTTCACCATTAAAATAGTATATTTGTTAGGATTTTCTAGAAGTAAAACCAGCTATATCCATTTTTACAACCCTATGTAGTGTTTAATTGCAGACCTTGTGATTGAGAAATCGAGTGCTTATCCTATAGTGCCACACCAGGATACTCTTTCTCTCCCTATCCATA
>NW_006408581.1:538372-549084 GCF_000296735.1 Chrysochloris asiatica | reverse complement strand
GAAATCACAGTATTTTTTATTCCACCTGCAGATTTCATCTCAATGTGCCTGGGGAACTTGCACCTGGAACCTTAAACAAGATCCAAAGCTACGCATTTTTTCTGTGAACTGCTGCTTTTCGGCTTTTTTTGGGGGGAGGTTGTCTGTCTCTGCTTTCCCCTCCCCCAAATCGGAAGTCCTTTTGTTGTCTTTTCTACATAGTGTTTCCCAGGCAAAAGCATCCATCATATACTTTATGGAATTTATGGTAATGGTTCACCATTGTGGGCTAATGCACCAGACTGCAAAGTCATTTGAATTGCAAGGTTGGTGGTTCAAACTCACCATTTTCTGCTTGGAAGCCCTATACAGGGTCACTATGGGTTGGAATCAACTCGAAGGCACTTAACAACAAAAACAACAACAATACTTACATAAATTTTGCATTGCTTCTTTTATTGGGGTGGTGGTGGTGGTGACTCTGTGTGTGTGTGAAGCTCTGGTGTGTTTTTTTTTTGTGAAGCTGTAGAGAGTTTAATTTTATAAAAAGGATTGTTGTATTAATTATAGAGAAAAAAATCAATGACTATGAAAACTTTATTTATTTGAATATGGTAAGTGACTCCTTTGCAAAAGATCATTTGCTTAACTATGGAAATGCAAGAGTTAGTTAGAAAGGAACATTATTTTCATGAAGCAAATAAGTTAGACTTAATTAAATACATAGTTATATAGGCACTTGATGTATGCCAGAAAGTCCTATAAATAAAAAGAACAAACTGTTTTGAAGACTTATAAATGGAGACACAGAAAGCCTTTCCTGATGGAGATACATTTAAATTGATGCTGAAAATTTGAGTTAACTAAAGAATTTTGTAGTAGAAGATATTTTGCTTTCTGTGTACAAGTGGTGGTTGGGCAGGTGAAAATAAATTTAGGGAGATGGAGTTTAGATCCTTTAAATAATTTTTATAGAAACTTTTAGTAGGAACAAGGTGAACAAATGAGAGTTTGGGTACAAACTGAAAGATAGTCAGTGTTTACATTATATAAGTCAAATGCAAGAAGAGCACATTTGACTTCCAGGCAGCTCATATTGCTTCTTAACTTCCATCTCTGCTTTTCCATATTGAACCATTTCTTTAGCCATGTATTTGGAAAGAAGTTTGTTTTTAGATTGTCTAAGGTAACTGTATATATATATATATATATAATAACCATAATTTTCTTGAAATATTTAACGAAAACACTTAAATTCTTTACAATTTCACAAATGATGCTAAATATGAAGTAAAAATGATTGTTGTTGTTATTAAGTACTGTCTAGTTGGTTCTGACCCATAGTGACCCTGTATAGGGTTTCCAAGGAAAGGATGATAAGTTTGAACCACTGACCTTTTGGTCAAACTGACTTTGTAGTCCCGTGCATTAACCCCTGTAGGAGTACTGGTGCTATGAGAAAACAATAAAATAGTACCTAACCTCGCAATGGGTTAATGATCTGGACTGCAAAGTTGGTTTGAACTGGAATATAGGCTGTTCAAGCTCACCACCTGCTCCTCGAAAATCCTATGCAGGATCGATCACTAAGGGTCAGAACCGACTCTATGGCACTTAACAACAACAACAAACTTGAAGAGTAGGTGATCAGTAGCAACTTACTGGAGGAAAAGTCCCAAGAAGGATCTTGAAAAGGAATAGGAGCTACACAAGTGGCAGCTTCTTAGGCAGAAAGGATAGGAAACAATTCAGTTAGAGCTGTGAGATCGTGTCTCTACAGTGTGGTTAGTAGACCTCTCTTCCATGTGTTAAATGAGAATCAATCTCATTATAAGCATTTGGCAACTGTTTTCAATCTATTTATTTGCAACTGTAATGGTTTTAACTAATTTGGTTTACTACCTTGTTTAAATCCAGATACATTATGTCTACTCATACTTTCTTGGCCTAAAAGTTTATAAGTACTGCCAAAAAAGAAAATAAGTACAATACGGTTGGATTATATGAACAGGAATGCAGCAGAGTTGGAGAACAACTCATTAAAAACCTGTAATAAGCAGATAAAACACTTGATGATTGCCAAAGCCTTCAATATGGACTACACCTCAACATAAAGACAACAAAAATGCTCACAACTAGGACAATAAACAACATCATGATAAACACAGAAGAGATTGAAGTTGTCAAAAATTTTATTTTAATTAGATCCACAATCAACACTCATGGCAACAGCATCAGGAAATTCAATGATATATTGTACTGGGGAAATGTGCTCAAAGATCTCTTTAAATTTTTGAAAAGCAAACATGTAGCTTTGAAGACTAAGGTTTGCCTGTTCCAGGCCATAGTATTCTCAATCATCACATATGCATGTGAAATCTGGACAATGATTAAGGAAGACCCAAGAATAGTTAATAATTATTAATTATTGTTTTGGTGAAGAATTGAATGTACTTCAAAGACTGCGAGAAGATTGGACAAATGTGTCTGGGGTAAAAATGTACATGCAGAATGCGCCTTGTAAGACTTCATTTAGGGTACTTTGGAGAGGAAGTTTCTCAAGTAGATGGACTGATACAATGATTGCAACAATTAATTAAAACATGGAAACAATTGTGAAGATGGCAAAGGTGACCGGTCAGTTTTTTGTTTTGTTGCATATAGGGTCACTATGAGTTAGAACTAACCCAATGCCTCCTAACAACAACAATAATGATTTAATAATGATAAAAAAAAAAAAAAAGCATAGGCAAATGATATTTGTTTAGTGAACCTGAGAAGTAAATAGGTAAACAAAATAAAAAGGCAGAGATTATAATACATAAGTAGTCAATAAAAAGTAAATTGTAAGTTTCATATTGGAATCCAGTATGTTGCTAGAGAATAAGCGCTGTACCACAAAGTTGGTTTGAACCGCAGGGCCAGAGATTCAAACTCACCAACCACTCTTTGGAAACCCTATACAGGGTCACTATGAGTTGGAAGTGACTCAGTGGCACTTAACAACAATAGCAAGAGTCATATGTGAATACAATAGAATGTTCAAAACTTTGTTAAGTTTAAAATTATGGAGTTGATGGTTGATTGAAAGAAATGCAAAAATAAAAGTGATTGAAATTGATAAAAAACTGTGATGTAGCCACTGAGACCACAGATTAAGGAGATCTAGTTGCTTTTGTTACTAAGTGCTGTGGAGTCGGTGCTGACTGACAATAAACCTACATAGAATCTCTAAGGTGCAGTTGGTAGATTTGAACCACCAACCTTACCGTTAGCATTCCAGTGCTTATCCTATAGTACCACAGCATGGCTTGCCTACAATCTCATAAAACTGAAGTGTAATTTATCTGGCCGGAGGTCAACATTGGAAGAGTTTACTTACTCACGAGAATAACAGGAAAATTTGACAAATAAAAAGTTGATAGAGTGATCCCAGAGTTATGTATTAAGGTATCATGGTAAGAATAGAACAGCAAATATCTAGGAACCACAGACCAGAGGTCCAAAGGAAGTGTCCTAACTCAGTAAGCAATTTTGTTGTTATGTGCCGTGGAGTCAGTTCCAATTCATAGAGACCCTATACAGGGTTCTCAAGGCTGTAAATCTTTACTGGAGCTGAAAGCCTCATCTTTCTCCATGGAACAGCTGGTAGTTTGGAAATGCTGACCCTGAGGTTAGCAGCCCAATTCATAATCACTGTACTATCAGAGCTCCTTGAGGGGTGGCAAATTAGGAAGAATGTTGTTAAGTGCCTTTGAGTCAGTTCTGACTCATAGCATCCCTGTATAGGGTTCCAAGGAGTGGCTAGTGAACTTGAATTGTCAACCTCACGCTTCAAACTGACCTTGCTGTGCAGCACATTAACCCACAGTGCCACATCAGGATGGGTATTAAGGTGTTTTAGATGTGATTCTACAATACATGAACTCTTATAGCAATGTGGTACTAGCACTATAGAATGGCAAAGCAAATATCTTGTTTTATGTTGTGAGTCATTTTCATCTAATAGCAATCCTATGAGTCTACAATCCTCGTTTTTAAATTGAATTTTGTTGTTCATATATTTTATTTATCTTGTTGAGGCTCTACAAAGCAGAACATACAGTCAGTTGGCAATTTCTGTATGTACAATTTAGTAACATTGACAGCATTCTTTAACATGTGAAAACCTTCTCACCCATTAACATAAAGTCACTTCTCTCTAAGTTTCCTAGCTAATCTTTTGATAGCTATTCTTTAGGGGAGCAGCTTGCAGAGATTTTTTCTTCAGTAGCCACCGGGTAAGACTGAACTGCCAACTTTTCAGTAATTAGCTGAGCACTTAACCATTTCACCATTAGGGCTTCTTCAAAAAATTTAATTACATACTTATGAATAATGGGTAATTGGGATAACACTCATACAGTGCATATGCCTCATAACAATAAAACTAAAACATGATTAAACCATATCTTGGGAGGGGGACAGAATTTATTTTGAATCTCTATATATTATCCCTGAGAGGGACATTTTGTACTGTAGCTCCATGGTAGATTTGCTTTTCAGGAACTGTTCCTTTTATTGTTTTCAGTGAGAAAATAAAGAAAAGAGATAATTAATTCTAAAAATTTAGTTTGAAAGAACCGTGGTAGGGAAAATATGTCAGGGAAAAAAAGGAGCACTTGAGAAGCATTCTCAGCATGAATGTGCCTTCAAATGAAAAGCTCTTGTAAGATAAGTATTTGAAAAGATGACTAAACCTGGCTTTCCTAAGTAGAGCTTATAGTAGTTTTAATACCTACGCAACAATCACATTTATATTTCTTCATCTTCATTTGAAAAATTTGTCAGGAACTCAACATTTTCTTTTATCCCCAAATGATTCTAGAAACTCCAGAATGATCAGTCCAAAGCCATAAATCCTTCTTACAAATTCAGAGAGGTTGGGACTGGTAGGTTCATCCTTACAGACAATTTTATTATTGTCATGTGCCAGTCCTTGAAAGTATGATCCAGTACTTTGAGGAAACTTTGCTGGGCGCAGTCACAGAGCCTCCGTGGTGGTGTTTCCTGTTTTGATTTCAAGATTATAGTTACTTTTGTTCACATATGCTTAGTCATTGTTATTAAGACACATACATGTTGTTGTTGTTAAGTGCCATCAAGTAGGTTCTGACCCATAGCAACCTTGTATAGGGTTTCTAAGGAGCAGGTGGTGAATTTGAACTGCTGACCTTGCATGATAGATAATCATACAATAAAACAAAAAGCAGGATTTTGTGCTGAGCTTGGGTTATTATTCCCGATTGTCACTTGCCTCATGATGATTTACCTAGTTGTAGCATAGGATTTACGAATTGGGCTGTGAACCTCAGGGTCAGCAGTTTGAAACTACTAGCGGTTCCATGGGAGAAAGATGAGACTTTCTGCTCCCGTAAAGATTTACAGCCTTGGAAACCCTGTACAAGATCACTATGAGTCAGAACCGACTCCATGGCACATAACAACAACAACAACCTTCATAACAGTAGTTTTCATCCCCAAGTAAAAAGGCATGGGTTTTTTCTACCTAATCTAGGATTAATGACTATCAAAAGGGAACTTTCCAGATTGGTTTAGTTTCTACATGAGAATTCTTGACACTTTGTTTAATTTTTCTCAACTGCTCACTAGAAAACAAGTCTGCTTTATAAATGTTTTGAAGGAAAAGATCTGCCAGGTCACATCTGTTCCTATGCTCCTTTCCCCTTGCTTATTGTAAATGAATGAAAAGAAAACATTGAACATTCAAAGCTTATGTGATGCAGTCATAAAATGAGCATGATTTTTGTTTTTAGAGTGTTTCTTCTAAATTACAAAATGAAAATAATTCTTATCTAGAGGGCGCGGAGAAAGGTAGGCTCTCCACTGGGTTGTATCCAATCTGTCTGGCCGGGGCTGATGAAAGGAGATGGGGATAACACTCATGTGGCACAATAGTGAATTATTGTTATCAGGAATGATTGAGAGGGTTGAAAATGTAAAGGTAGATGTTTTGTAGCAAAAGGAGGGGAGTGGTTGACTTTGTAGTCCATGAGCAGAGATCCCTGGGACCATCAAGGGAGAAGAGCAGAGTGTGGGACCCTACCCAGAGAGACAGTGATGCCAGAGATGGAGGCAGAGATGATGATGTGGAGAGATGGAGCAGCTGAGGACTCTAGACTCAGAAAGTGAGAGGGGCTCTGTGCTGACGACCAGTGGGCAGGTTTTCAGGTTGTACCCTTTGGTTGGTGGATGATGCATGGAGGGGATTGTAATCATGGCAATGAAACGATATACCATAGGATGAATGTAAAGCTAATGTTCTCCCATGTAAACTATCACATAATTCACAATAAAACATTAAAAAAGAAAAGAAAAGAATTCTTCCCCTTCCTCTGGATCAAACTGGATCAGTACCATACTTTTCTTATATCGTTTAGTTAACAGAAACTCCTAGGGTCGCTGTCAATTTAACAATCAAAATTTCAGTCTAATCTCTTGAATTAGCACTTCAATCTTCATTCAGTGCAAATATTTTTCCTCTCTTAATTAGATTTGGAGTTCTGGTGTGGCTCTGTGGGTTAATGCCCTAGACTGCAAAGCTGTTTGAACTAAAAGGTCGGTGGTTCAAGGTCATCAGTTGCTCCTTGGAAACCTTATACAGAGTTGCTATGGGTTGGAGGTGATTTGACAACACTTAACAACAACAGTTAGATTTGGAAGTTCTGGTGTGGCAATGTAGGATAAGCACTGGTCTGCTAATCATGAGGTCAATGGTTCAACCTCTCCTGGCATTCCTTGGAAACCCTGAGTCCAGACTGATGCAATGGCACTTTAACAACAACAACAGTTATGCTTAAAGAGCCCTGATAGCATAGTGGGTTATGTGTTAGGCAGCTAGCCACAAGCTCAGCATTTCAAATCTACCAGATGCTTCACAGGTGAAAGATGAGGCTTTCTGCTCCCATAAAGAAGTACAGTCTCAAGAACCCTACCCAGGATCACTATGAGCTAGATACCACTTGATGGCACACAACAGCAACAGTCTGGTTGATTACAGATGGGTGCTTGTCTTTTCAGAGGTGGGGGTTCCTTCTCTGCATTCCATTCACTTCTTCCTCAACTTGCTGAATGTTGTCTCTGACTCTCCAAGATACAATAAAGAATTACAAAAAAGTGGATAGATAATGTAGTTAGGAAGTTTGTACTTTAATAACTCCTTGGACCCAGAAAATCTTAACACTTCCTCTTTCTCTTGGGTGCTTTTGAGGTCCTCTAAGACATTCACACTGGAGTCTTTGTGTGGCACTGTGGGTTAATGTGCCAGACTGCAAAGCCATTTGAACTGCAAGGTCAGTGGTTCAAGTTCACCAGCTGCTTCTCGGAAACCCTATACAGGGTCATTATGGGTTGGAATCGACTCAAAGGCACTTAACAACAAGACATTCACTCTATGTTGCTCTGCTTATGCATCATTTGCTGAAGGCTATGCTTCTGCCCTGGATGACTGATTCCCTTCACTCCAATTGTCCTGTATTACTGTCAATATAGATTTTCTTGCTGTGGTGAATTGTATGGCTGCTACTGTATCTTTGTATTTTGCAGGAGTTTCAATGTTAGCATCTCTTACAATTAACACATTCTTAAATACGTGATACATTGAAGACATTTGGATGATGCTGCTCATAAAATCTGCTCTGAGATTTCAAGCTTACAATGTTGATAGTCACAGAAACTATAGAATATTTATTGAAGTTCTGTTTCATTATGTTTTCTTTTGGGAAAAAAATGTTTTCTTTTATGATGTCTTTCACTATGAACTTGCTCAGCCCATGCTGATTCTTAGTTGTACCCCCATCGCTGTTAAGTGCCACAAACTCTAGTTTCCTTTGCTTTGTCACTTCACTCCCTGCAATCTTTTCGTTGTCACTTTGTGTGTAGTGCTTCTTCATCTTGACAGAACATTGGAATCCCATGAGGAGACTCTTAAAACTTCTGCTTCTTAGAATCCATCAGATAGAATTATTTTTAATTTTGCTTAGGTGGATCTTTGACAAAAGTATTTTTATAAGCTATGTGATTCCAGTACGCAGCCAAGTTGAAAACTAGTGCTTTCATCAGTTTCCCTGGCTCTTAGATTTATTCTCAGGCAGCATGTGTTTTCCTCCATCATAGGGAGCATCCTCTATTTTTAGGAAATATTTTCTCCCAGAAGTTGTGTTTCTCAAAATTTATAGATAAGTGAGAACGCATATACATGTACACATATATATTGGAACCTTTAATAAATATAAATACCAAAATGAGAAAGAGCTGTTTCATGATACAACCTCCAGTTAGGTCTCTACGTTTCTGAAGGCAGTGTTTCCATCTCTCTAACTCTTCTCCAGAGAATTCTGTGATCTTTGATTTACAGCACATCAAAAATGGCAATCGTGGCATACCTAAAGGATTCAAATGACATTCCTCTTAAATATTCTTTGAGTTCTAGGAAGAAAAAGAAATTTAAAGGAACAAGATCTAGGCTGTGGGGTGGTGCATAGGCTAAAGTATCTGAACAAATAATTATAGGACAGCTGATGCTAATATGAAATAACGACAGTTGCATTGTCATAATGGGGAAAAATCCTCTTCACAACTTTCCTGGCATTTTCATAATCATTGAAGGTAGTTTTTAATTTCCATAAGCTTCCTTAAGCCCCCATGATTATTCTGTGTCATTTAAGAGAATATATCAAGTCTGTTGCTGTTGCTTGGTGCCATTGATCTAGCGCTGACTCATAGGGAACCTATGCAAAACACAACCAAACACATGGAGTTCCTACATAATCCTCACAATTGCTGCTATGTTTGAGTCCATTGTTGCCGCCATTCTGTGGATCCATCTCCTTGGCATCTTCCTCTTTTTTGCTGACCCTCAATTAACCAAGCATGATGTCCTACTCCAGGGAATGGTTCCCTTGATAACATGTCCAAAATATGAGAGACAAATTCTCCCATCCTAGTTTCTAAGGAGCATTCTGGCTGAAGTTCTTCAACAAATATCTGTTTATTCTTCTGGCAGTGAATGGCATTTTCAATACTCTTCTCCAACATCATAATTCAAATGCATCAATTATTCCACCACCCTCCTTATTCATTGTCCAACATTCATATGCATATGAGGTGACTGAAAAAAAACATGGTTTTGGTCACTTATACCTTAGTTTTCAAACTAACATCTTTGTCTTGAACACTTTAAATACATTTTTTTCAGATTAACCTAATGTCATACATTATTTGATTTCTTGACTGCTGATTCCATGAGTGCTGATTGTGGATTCAAGCAAAATTGAGTCTTTGACAACTTTAACCTTTTTTCCATTTATCACAATGTTATTTATTGATCCAGTTGTGATGATTTTTGTTCTCTTTATGTTGAGATGCAATACATACTGAAGGCTGTAGTCTATGGTCTTCATCAGTGAGTATTTTAAGTCCTATTCCATTCCAGAAAGCAAGTTTGTATCATCTGCATATTGCAGGTACTTAATGAGTCTTTCTTCAATCCTAATGCCACGTTCTTCTTTATACAATTCAACTTCTTTTATTATGTGCCGAGTATACAAATTTAATAAGTTGACAAAAGAATTTCAGCTTGAGAAATACTGGCATTGTTCTTCCTTTTTGGTTTTCTAATTCTAGGTCTTTGTACATTTCATAATAATATTTTACTTTGTCTTCTCATACTGCCCTTTGAAATTCTCAAGTTCAACTATTTTTTAAATGCAAGTCCTTCCATGGCGATTCAAATTTATTCAGTTACTGATGCTTAATTATATAAAATTATAACACTTTAATTAAGACTTTTAATTTGCATTTGTTTTTGTTAAGTGCCCTTGAGTCGGGTTTGACACATAGCAACCCTGTGTAGGGTTTCTGAGGAGCAGCTGGTGAGCTTGAACCACTGATCTTGCAGTTCAAACCGACCTTGCATTCCAGTTCAAAAATCCACAGTGCAACATCAGGACTCCTAGTTTACATTCGGCCACCCCAAAGTAATTACAATAACTGGTTGGTCAGTTTAAATACTTTGATTCTCTGTTGAATAGTCACACAATCTATACATAAAATCTTTGTGCATACAAATCAACAAGGCATTGTTAAATAAAACAGCAATAGTTACTGCAACTTAGGCCTTGTGACCAATTATACATGATTAAAATTTACTTCCCATTTTCACATTCAGAGTCCTTGTTCACCATTTTACATCTCAACGAAAGCATTACAATCATTATTAGGCAAAAATACTAAGCTTGTATATTTGGTATTGCAAATACACTTGTGCAGGAGCAAGCAAGGGATTTATAGTGAGAATCTACAGATGCAGAAGCCTGAAAATGATTTATAAAAAAGTTGTTAAATCATTAAAAAAAAGTTTGAAAATATACACTTCTAGTTGTAGATACCCATTGAACACACAACTATAAACATTGTTCCCTATGAAAACAAAAATGGAAACATATATGAAATTTGAAGTCTGTACATTTCCTTTCCAACAGATATTAAAGGCAACATCTTTAGACTAAGACATTATACTAAACAGACTATCCTATTTTAAAGACAAGATCAGTCTCCACAGGTTTAAAAAAAAAAATTTTTTTTAACTATATAACTGTGCTATTCAAAGTGCTGTTTTTATACAATACAATGATAATTACCTTAGATTTCTTTCTTTTCTTTTTTTTTTTTTT
>NW_006408581.1:526856-536907 GCF_000296735.1 Chrysochloris asiatica | reverse complement strand
GGAGATAACCTTATTTGTGCCCATTCCAAAGAGAGGTAACCAATAGACTGTGGGAATCATTGGTCAAAATCATTAATATTGCATGCAATTAAAATTTAGCTAAAGATAATCTTAAAATGTCTACAGCAGTACATTCACAGGGGACTTCCAGAAGTTCAAGCTGGATTCAGGTGAGGACATGGAATGAGGAGTATCATTGCTAACATCAGATTGATCTTGACTGAAAACAGAGAATACCAGAGGGATGTTTACCTGGGCCTTATTGAATATACAAAGCATTGTGATTTTCTGAATCATGACAAGCTATGGACAATATTGCAGCAAATGAGTACTCCAGAACACTTAATTTGACTCATGAGAAACCTGTGCATAGACCAAAAGGCAGCCGTTCAAACAAAACAAGGAGACACTTAATGGTTTGTAATTAGTAAACGTATGTGGCAGGGTTATATTCTTACTCCAATGTTATTCTATCTGTATGCTGAGCAAATAATCTGAGAAGATGGATTATATTAAGAAACACATAGCATCAAGTTTGGAGGAAGACTCATTAACAACCTGCAATGAGCAGATGATACAACCTTCCTTGCTAAAAGCAGAGAGAACTAAATTACTTACTGATGAAGATTAAAACCACAGCCACTGGTATGGGCTGTGCCTTAATGTAAAGGAAACAAAAATCCACTGGACCAATAAATAAAATCAAGATAACTGAAGAAAAGATTGAAGGTGTCAAAGAATTAATTTTGCTCAGAAAAACTATCAATACTCATGGAAACAGCAGTGAATAAATATAATGATGTATTGCATTAGGCAACTTTGCTGCACAAAACCTCTCTAAAGTGTTCAGGAGCAAAGACATCAGTTTGAGGACTAAATTGCATCTAACCCAAGCCATTGTATTTTCAATAGTGTCAAATGCATAAGAAAGTTGGGTAATGAGTAAGGAAGACCACTGAATAATTTATGCATTTGAGTTACAGTGTTGGTGAAAAATATTAAAAATACCATGGAAGGCCAGAAGCACACACATACCTGTGTTGAACGAAGTACAAGCAGGATGCTCCTTGGAAGCCAGGATGGCCTGACTTCATCTAACATAATTCTGACCTATTATCAGTAGGGAGCAGTCCCTGGGGAAGGATATCATCTTTGGTAAAGTGGAGAGTTGTAGAAAAAGAAGAATATCCCCAATGACATGGATTGGCACAGTGGTAGCAGCCATGGATTCAAGCAAAGCAATGGTTGTCAGATTAATGCAGGATTGGGTAGTGTTTCATTCTGTTGTGCATATGGTCCTTATGAGTTGGTACTGACTCAAAGACACCTAACAACAAAAGTAGAAATATATCTTATAGACAGGAGTTTATCACATATGCTGATGAGTAGTATATATAAGTGAAATAAGGATTAAAGGAAGACTCCTAGGTTATTTCTAGCTCATCTATGTGATTCGTGATGTCATTTAATAGGATGAAGAATACAACAAAGAACAAGAAATGGAGTATAAAATCCAAACCAAATGCACTGCCATTGAGCCAATTCTGACTTATTGTGAACCTATGTAGGGTTTCTGAGCCTGTAAATATTACGAGAACAGACAGCCTCATCTTTCTCCCTCAGAGCACTTCATGGGTTTGAACTGCTGACCTTGTTATTAGCAGTCCAGTACTTATCTGATAATACCACCTGGGTTCCTGAAATAGTCATCCACAATGCTAACCAGTTGTTTGCATATATGACCTTGAAATTAGTGGTGATAGTTAGGATTATAAATCTGTAAATTGTTGTTAAGTGCTGTTTGTCGGTTCTGACTAAGAGCGAACCTGTATAGGGTTTCCAAGGAGCGGCTGGTGAGTTTGAATTGCCGACCTTGCTGTTCAAACTGACCTCAAGGTTGGTCGAGTGCTTATCCTGTGGTGCCACACCAGGACTCCAAGTCTATAAGTATGTACAGGTAAATACAAACCAAGAAACCTGAGACTTACAATTGGAATGAATGAAAGGTGGATTCTTGAGTATGAAGTACTTTAAAGTTTAGAAATTAAAAAAAAGAAGAATCTAACTAGGAGACAGCAGAGGACCCTGGATATGGAGGAGAGTGTGGAGTGACAAAATCTTGGGGGGGAAAATGTTTGAAGAAAGAAATGATAAGGTCAATAAAATGAGTCCTGGCATGGAGCCATAGAATAAGCACTTGACCACAAGATTGGTTTGTACTGCAATGTCGGTGATTGAAACTCACCATTTGATCCTGGGAAACTTTGAACAGGGTTGAAACTAATAGGAAGTGACTCATCAGCACTTAATAACAACAACAAAGTCAATAAAAAGAACCAAGAATGGGATCTAGTAGCATAGAAGCCATGGGTCTCCATTTCAGGAAAAATGCAGCAAATTAATATTTTATATATATTTCTCCAGATTTATTGAAAACATTAAACAAATATTCTTGTACTCAAAGGAAGCAAACACTTTGTACCTATTTGTTACGCATAAAGTTTGTGTGTTGTAAAATATTTTAAATTAATAAGAAAAATTAAGTTAGTGCTAATCATCAAAGAAGCAGATTGATATGCTGAATAATCAGAGTAAAGCTTGCTTTCTACCATAAATAATGATTTTCCTCTGTTATGGTGTCCTCTAAGTTAAAATAGAAGAATTTACTAATTCCTTTAAGATTAATTTTAAGTATTGGTATGCTTGCATTTATATTAAAATGAAAATTATTTATATTTTAAAGTATGCAATATATTTGAGAGGATTCCACATTGTGTTTGTTACCACCACCCAGGACATTATGTGTATTCATAAAAACTGTATTTTTCCATTTAAGTTGTTAATGACATTACCGATACCAATGTATTTTTATTTTTCCTCTGTATTCTCCGAAGTGCTATAAAAATGCTGAAGCTGCTTTTATGTTTCTCAAGGCTATTATAATTCACTATATTTATTTTGCAGAAATTGAAAATGAGATTGAATGAATATAAGAATGCTTTTGACATTGTTAAAACCTAAGACCATTGGGGCCTTATGAATAAATCCTTGGTTATGACCTTGGGAAAACTACTCCTAGCAAGACAATGTGGATTGAAATCCTCTGGACTGGGAGAAAGAATCTGAGAATGCATGGTTCAGAGACAGTGAAGAAAATTTGCTTTGAAAGTAAAAAGGATGTTTTCTTTATTTGCTTTTTGATTATCTAAGTCTTCCTTTCTGATTTTCTTTTGTAATAAGAAGAGATGCAAAGAGTCAATAAAATAGTATTTCTTTTTCTTGGTAAATTCCAGGATAAACTTCCTTTTTGCCTGGTATTTGATAAAATTCCATTATTAACAATGGAATAAAAACACTAACCCTATCTTCTTGTACATTATCATTATCAACTTAATCAAAGTCTAATTTGAGTCTAATATACCACATTTGTATGTGACAGTTACTGCCGTAATTTTGATGCATTTTCTCCTTCACTCAATACATTATTTAAAAATTCATGTTATTATCTGATTCTTGTCCATTTTAATTTATATTTTTATCATTACACTATGATTTTGTAAATAAATAGCTTCAGGAAAATGCACTGAGTTTGAATAAAATTCATGTGGAATTCATGTATATAATTGTTTTTGTTGTTGTTAAGTGCCTTTGAGTCAGATTCAATTCATAGAGCACCTGTGTAAAGTATCTGAGGAGTAGCTGATGGATTTGAATGGTCAACTTTGTTCACAGTTCAAATGCTGATCCTACAGTACCACACCAGTAGTCCATATATAATTGTTGTTGTTGTTGTTAAGTGCTGTTGAGTCCATTCCCACTCATAGCAACCCTGTATCAGATTTCTGAGGAAGGAGTGAGTAATTTTAATGGGCCATTGCAGACATATTGATAAGCAGAAGAAATGTGTGACATGAGAAAACAATTCTTTCTCTCCTATAGGCTTAAATTCTTCCCCTTTTAGATACTGTCCAAAATTCCATCTAAAATTCTCTTAAGAATTAAATTAATATAACTTCTTAACATTTAGATATCCAATGTATAATTAGGATGAATACTTACCAAATGCTTGTTCTTAATTCTTTTACCTCTGATATTTATGATAAAATGATAAGCAATTATTAGGCTACCCAGAATTATGATATAAACTGAAATGTATAGTAATTTCAAGCAGAAATATTATATAACATTTTGGAGTTACCAACACTCAAGTATGTTAAAGACATTATTTAGTGTAAAAAATTTTTTAAAAGGTAAAAACTGCTAATTTGTTCATTAGATTTTTTTTCTACTTGATAAAATATATATGGATATAGATTCTCCCCTTCAAGCAAAATGAAGCTAATCATATTCCAAAATTGAAGTTTATAAAAATTGACCAAACTTTAAATATATGTTTTATCTGAATCAACAAAGAAAAAATAAAATTGTACCAGTTTTCTAACAATAAATTGAAATCAATCACAGTTCAATTTTAATGAATGAAAATGAGTTTGAGCAGAAAAACCTAGGTTAAAACTATATTGTGAGGCATTAAATTACGTACTAGGAGGATGACAGCAATATTCCAACTGGAAATATACAGAGTTTAATGAAGGGGAACATTTTGCCAGATTTCTGGGACTTAAATCACTTATTTTAAACAGTTGTATAGAGTCAATACTACTAGTTAATTCTCCTGAAGGATAATACACTGGACCCATAAGGTCAGTTTGAGTCACAAGATCAGCCGTTCAAATCAACCAGCTGCTTCTTAGAAATCCTACTTAGGGTCACTATGAATCAGAACCAATCTGATAGTGTAGTGGTTACAAATAGGGCTGCTAATCTCATGGTCAGGAGTTTGAAATTACCAGTTGTTCCACGGGAGAAAGATAAAGCTATCTGCTCCCGTAAAGATTTACAGCCTCAGAAACCCTGTACAGGGTCGTTATGAGTCGTAATTGACTCCACGGCACATAACAACACCACCAACTAAATGAAAGGAGTTCCTGATTGAATGCAAACAGAATGGAGTTTTGAGGCCATCCAGAACATTATGTCCCTTCAGCCTTCTTTTTGTTTCCAAAACTCAAAGAGCATTTCTAAGGAATATGACTTGAGTCACTCAATGATGCCAAAACTACAGTTTTAACATTGTATAAATTGAAAAGTACAGAATTATTCAGGATGGGTTAGAGAGATTGATACACTGCTCTCAGAAGTGTATAAGCTTGAAGGATATGTCCAGAAAGTATACTCTTCATTTTTTTTTGTTTGATGATGATTTTTTTAGCAATACTTTCTGACTTACCCTTCAGAACTTGAATTTACCAGATTCAATGACCCCATATAAGTGAGTTATACTTCTGGCCTTTACTTAAAATATTTCCAACATTATGAAAGCATTCATTTGGATATAAGCCCACCCACTGCCATTGAGTCTATTCCAACTCATAGTGAACCAGTACAGTTTCAGAATTTGAAACTATAAATTTTTATGGGAGTAGAAAGCCTCCTGTTTCTTCCATAGGGTCGTTGGTAGGTTTGAACAGCTCACCTGTGATTGGCAGGTTAATGCATTGTCACTTTGGGCTTAAGTAATACTTGATTTGTATCCAGTGAGGCACTCATACAATAGAATGATTAGTTGAAAAATACAATTCTACTTATGTCACAGGAAATGAAGAAAGGAAATAAACTTTTCCTTAAAATTTTCATTCAAAAAAATCATTTTTTCCATCTTACAGATTTTGAAATATACTTGGCTAGTGAGTGTTTTTTGTTTTTTTTAAAGTCCTGTGATGAATTTGGTCTTTTGACCTTCAATCAAGCAGCTTTATATTTTATCTAACTTCTCTTAAAATATCAGAATTACTTGAAACAAGCATTTTGATTGAGGATTTTATAATGTATTACCAGTTCCTATATTAAGATATAATTGCAAGTCTCATTTGAACTTGTTTGGTTCCACCACGTTAGATAGAACTTCTGGAATGTCAAATTCAAACGTCATGTGTTGAACAGGACAATGGGCAAAATTTATTTGTGATGATATGCTACAAAAAGTTTTACAAATATACTTAAAGACATCAGCTGTAACTACATGACTATGAAAGTCTCTACATGCAGTGTTACTCATTTCTTTATTCTTATTAGAAATTGAATAAGCCAAAACAGAGATATAGATCTTCACTCCCTGGGCATGCCTCTATTCAGATCACAGTTGACTTCTGCACTGCTTTACCCACTGGTAAGATCTTAACACTCATCCTATTTGAGTGGAAATCTTATTTAAATCAGAATTCTAGTTTCAAAATCCAAATAGCTACTCTTGTTGGGAATGTAATAGGAATTGTGCATTTATGGTATCTCAAATTACATCTTGAATTTTCTCTTCAAATCGTTTTCCCCCACAAAATCCCCTTCTTTTAGTTAATGGGAATCCCATTATTGTACTTCCACAACCAGAAATTCATGATATCACTTTAGTTTCTTTTATTCTCCCACCACTCCCACCCCATACCATCCATGAATAAATTCTGTTGGCACTGTTTTCAAAAACATCCAGAATTTTTCCTTCTCCAAGGTTATCCCCTCATCCAAACTACTCATGCCCTTCACCTGTATAACTTCAAGAATTTCTAAGTTGTCTCCTTCATTTACTTCTGCCATTCTCTCTCATTCCCTTGAACTAATTCTTCAAAATTAATTCTGATAGTGACAGCTTTCCTGATATTCTATTTAAAATTTTATCCTGTTAACCAATCGCGCTCTCTCATTTTCACACATACACATACATATCACCTTTCCTCACTTTTATATGTTTAGCATTAGTTCTCTTTAGTACTAATGAATAATAATAAAGAGAAGATGCGTTATATGTCAAAAAGTTGCCAGCAAAGAAAATAGGAGAGACTCCTAGTTTCCTATTGATTATTGATAAAACAAATATTATCTGCTATTCAATTTTGTGTTCGGGACACAAATAATGTATCTGGTTCATAGGTCACTGCAAAAAGGGATCACCTCAGAGAGTCTGATCTGCACACTACTTATATTTAGTAACAAGAACCTGAATTTGACACTGTACTTTTTATATAAGTATAAGAGTCTGTTAGGACTTTGGGAAGAGTTAAGTAAAATTTTGCTAAAGATAATTTTAAAAATAGTTATAATCATACATTGACATGGAGCTTCCAGAAATGAAAACAGATTTACAAGGGGGCCTGGTTATAAGGAGATCACGCTTTTAGAAGCAGCTGAGTGGGAATACCGAGTAAGCACTTTGACTTTGAGATTTTTTGTGATTTTATACCACTCAGTTTGTGGTATTTTATTATGGCAGCCCTAGAAACTAATTAAAATAATTAGCTCCAAAGGTCTGTGTGATGGTTAAGATTTTGTGTTAACATGATTAAGTCAAAATTCTCTGTGGTTTAGTAGTTAAGATGTAGTTAACACGTTCATGATGAAATCTTACATGATGCACTTTCTCCCATCAATCAGTTTTGAACTGATCTGATATAATTATCCTGTGTGTTGTAAATCCTCACTTCTACGATGTTAATGGGGCCAGATGTAACCTACAAGATTAGGTTGTATCTTGAATTAATGTATTTTTAGATAGAAAAGGAGAGAAAAGTGAGCTAAGATAGAGGGACCTGATGCCACTATAAAAAAGAGCTGGGAGTGGAGTGCCTTGTTTGGACCTGCCATCCTGTGATGTGAAGCTTATAGTTACAGGTGAAGATTGATGCCAAGATATTTGGAGATCACCAAGGACTATTGGGCCTGCAGACGCTGAAAGGAAACAAGGTCTTTTCTCCAGAGCCCACAAAGAGAAAGCCTTCCCTTAGAGCCAGCACTCTGAATGTGGACTTCTAGTCTCCTTAGCTGTCAAGGAATTTCTTGTTGTTAAAGCCATCCACTTGTGCTATTTCTCTTATAGTAGCAGTAAAGAACTAAGATGGTATGAAACACTTTGGAATGGTGGGAATACAGGAAAGGAAAGAGGAAACAGATTAGTATAGGAAAGTGAATATAAAGTGGAATAGATGAATTTGGAGTCTTTAATTTTAGATGGTTTTTGAAAGTATCCTGATTGTGAAACATCATCAAATAACCTAGAATCAAATTTTCAAGGGGAACTATTAAAGTAACTGAAGTACGCGAAGGTAAGAGAACTAGATACTGGTGAGAAAATGTTGAGACTCTAAACAAGTTGCACAGACAAAGGTTTAATATTCTCTGAATCATGGCTTTGTTGTGGAAGTAGAACCAAATTTTCTAGTGAAAGGGCACAGAGAGGTCTGCTCTGAATTTTACTGTATTTTAAAGTAAATCCTATATAATTTGCATTGTACACTTTGGTACAATCTAGGTGACGAGGTTTTTGTCATTTGGAAAGTAGCATGGAAACCTCATCTCAGGCATAATATAGACAGCCATGTTCTGTGTCTCTGAGCATAATTTAGAGCATATTACTGTCTATTGTATACATGGAGGCAAACATACACTTTATTTTCAGTAAATTATCATTTTACAAAGTAAGATTCCTTAATTGGAAATTTATGTAACCAAGTAAATATTAACATTCTATATTAACATATATAAATAAATGTGGTGTTTATTTATCTAATGAATTTTTAATGTGACAAAGTTAGAGAATAATTTCCTCATCCCTGTTCTTAACTAATCCTAATAAGGATGAATGACTTGATTTATTAAGTTAACTTAAAACCATGCCTGACCCATGCTATATAAGTGTTCATTAAATGAAAATAATGAAGAAAAGCTTTTTATCTTTTATCTGAATCCTCAAAGAGAGAGCTATATTCATATCCTGTTATCTTGAGAGGAAAAATGTTCTGAGGTTTCACAGTGTGGAATTTTGTGTTTCCAACAAATGCAGTGTTTATGTGTGTATGTGTGTGTATGCCGGGCATGCTTATATTTATTTTGTCCACATTAAAACTCTATTTTTAGACTTTAATATCAGTCTTGTCTGTTTTAAGAATTAATAAAGAGGTTTCTATAAAAAAATTTAAATACAAAAATATTAAATCCAAGAATAACTTGTTTCAAGGATTTCCAACTGAACTCAATGGTCATAAAACAATATGCGATAAAGTATTATGTATCTTTATTTAAAAATACATAGCAGTCTACACTGATACCATGTTATACTTAGTGATTCATATTTACAATTGTTTTGAAGCAAAAATTGGCAATAATTCTGAAAAAACAAAGGGAAAACCTTTAAAATGTTTTGTGTAGTGTTGTTTAAATTAAATGCCATCTTCAAAATTTGAAGTAACTTCTTATTTTCCCAGAAGAACAGATATTAAAACAAATTTTGTTAAGTAATTTTAGTAAACTTATTGAGACAATCTTAATTATGACCTTCAAATATAAGTATTCAATGCTTCTTAGGAAGGAGACAATAAAAGACTTCAGCATGGGTGATGAATTCTTCAGCCAAAACACAAAGTCAGTAAATACCCACCCCAGTGAGTCAATTTTCTGTGTAGTGCACCATGGTTTTTACTAGATAGTTTCCGTTATGGCTAACTGGCATCAGGCAGTTAAAGTATGGCTCTGTGGATTAATGTGCTGAGCTGCAAGATAGGTTTGAACTGCAAGCTCAGCAATTCAAGCTCACCAGCCACTCCTTGGAAACCTTATACAGGGTTGCTATGAGTGGGACCTGACTTAATGGCACTTAACAACAGCAACATATTACACTAAAAAGGAAGTAAAAACAATAGTGAGGTAGGCATCCACTTCAAATACGTTTCATATGCTATTGCTTTATTTAAGGTTTGGTCAGTAGAATAGGATGCTGTTTTCTAAATAGCCAGAAAGAAGAAGAAAAATTTCTTTGGATTTTCTAATTTGAAAAGAAAATGTTAGCAGAGACAAATAGGCAGTGGGGACAATTAACTTAATATCTTCACACACAGGCCAATTGGACTGATATGCTGTATTTGTTTCATACGGCAGAAATTCATATTTTCACAAAATTAACTGTTTGACAACACAAATTTATTACCTTAGTTTCTCTGAGTGAATG
>NW_006408581.1:524024-526756 GCF_000296735.1 Chrysochloris asiatica | reverse complement strand
GATAAAGGCACAAAGTGACTAGTTTACAAGATTCCAAGAGGAAGTTTGATTTAAGAGTGTGTGGGGGAAGAAAGAGTCCCCACTGAATAGTTTTCATCTTGTCTAGATGGGTCTGATTAAAAGAGATGGGGATAAGATTCTTATGGCTCAATAGTGAATAATTGTTATCACGACTAATTGTGACTGGCATAGTTGTAAAAGTAGAAATTTTATAACAAAAATGGGGGAATAGTTAATCTTATAATCTAGAAACAGAGGACCCTAGGATCATCAAGGTAGAAGAGCAGAAGTGGAATGTGGGACCTTATCCAGAGAAACAGCGACACCAGAGATGGAGGCAGAGATGAAGTCATGGAGAGAGGGAGCAGCTGAGGACTCTAGATTCATGAAAAGAGAGGGACTGAGAGCTGGCAGCCAGGAGGCAGGCTTTCAGAACGTGCCCTTTGGTGGTTTAAATTATTATATATGACTGAGTGTTTAAAAAAAAAAAAAGAGCTTCAATGAATAGAGAGCAATACTGTTAATAACTGATGGTTCATGGAGGGGATGATAATCATTGTAATGAAACAAAGTATACCTATTGAATGTAAAAGTAATCATCTTCCCTGTAAACTTTTACTCAATTCACAATAAAAATTAAAAACAATAAAAAGGTACCACCTCTGGTAGCATAGTGGTTACGAATTGGGCTGTGAACCTCAAGATCAGCAGTTTGAAACTACCAGCTGTTCTGCAGGATAAAGAAAGATGAGGCTTTCTGCTCCCATAAAGATTTATAGCCTTGGAAACCCTGTACAGGGTCACTATGAGTTGGAATCGACTCCATGGCACACAACCACACCACCACTGGAGGCACTCATTCATCTATGCCAAGAAATTTTGAAGACAGCTATCTGACCAACTGACTTGGAGATAACCTTATTTGTGCCCATTCCAAAGAGAGGTAACCAATAGACTGTGGGAATCATTGGTCAAAATCATTAATATTGCATGCAATTAAAATTTAGCTAAAGATAATCTTAAAATGTCTACAGCAGTACATTCACAGGGGACTTCCAGAAGTTCAAGCTGGATTCAGGTGAGGACATGGAATGAGGAGTATCATTGCTAACATCAGATTGATCTTGACTGAAAACAGAGAATACCAGAGGGATGTTTACCTGGGCCTTATTGAATATACAAAGCATTGTGATTTTCTGAATCATGACAAGCTATGGACAATATTGCAGCAAATGAGTACTCCAGAACACTTAATTTGACTCATGAGAAACCTGTGCATAGACCAAAAGGCAGCCGTTCAAACAAAACAAGGAGACACTTAATGGTTTGTAATTAGTAAACGTATGTGGCAGGGTTATATTCTTACTCCAATGTTATTCTATCTGTATGCTGAGCAAATAATCTGAGAAGATGGATTATATTAAGAAACACATAGCATCAAGTTTGGAGGAAGACTCATTAACAACCTGCAATGAGCAGATGATACAACCTTCCTTGCTAAAAGCAGAGAGAACTAAATTACTTACTGATGAAGATTAAAACCACAGCCACTGGTATGGGCTGTGCCTTAATGTAAAGGAAACAAAAATCCACTGGACCAATAAATAAAATCAAGATAACTGAAGAAAAGATTGAAGGTGTCAAAGAATTAATTTTGCTCAGAAAAACTATCAATACTCATGGAAACAGCAGTGAATAAATATAATGATGTATTGCATTAGGCAACTTTGCTGCACAAAACCTCTCTAAAGTGTTCAGGAGCAAAGACATCAGTTTGAGGACTAAATTGCATCTAACCCAAGCCATTGTATTTTCAATAGTGTCAAATGCATAAGAAAGTTGGGTAATGAGTAAGGAAGACCACTGAATAATTTATGCATTTGAGTTACAGTGTTGGTGAAAAATATTAAAAATACCATGGAAGGCCAGAAGCACACACATACCTGTGTTGAACGAAGTACAAGCAGGATGCTCCTTGGAAGCCAGGATGGCCTGACTTCATCTAACATAATTCTGACCTATTATCAGTAGGGAGCAGTCCCTGGGGAAGGATATCATCTTTGGTAAAGTGGAGAGTTGTAGAAAAAGAAGAATATCCCCAATGACATGGATTGGCACAGTGGTAGCAGCCATGGATTCAAGCAAAGCAATGGTTGTCAGATTAATGCAGGATTGGGTAGTGTTTCATTCTGTTGTGCATATGGTCCTTATGAGTTGGTACTGACTCAAAGACACCTAACAACAAAAGTAGAAATATATCTTATAGACAGGAGTTTATCACATATGCTGATGAGTAGTATATATAAGTGAAATAAGGATTAAAGGAAGACTCCTAGGTTATTTCTAGCTCATCTATGTGATTCGTGATGTCATTTAATAGGATGAAGAATACAACAAAGAACAAGAAATGGAGTATAAAATCCAAACCAAATGCACTGCCATTGAGCCAATTCTGACTTATTGTGAACCTATGTAGGGTTTCTGAGCCTGTAAATATTACGAGAACAGACAGCCTCATCTTTCTCCCTCAGAGCACTTCATGGGTTTGAACTGCTGACCTTGTTATTAGCAGTCCAGTACTTATCTGATAATACCACCTGGGTTCCTGAAATAGTCATCCACAATGCTAACCAGTTGTTTGCATATATGACCTTGAAATTAGTGGTGATAGTTAGGATTATAAATCTGTAAATTGTTGTTAAGTGCTGTTTGTCGGTTCTGACTAAGAGCGA
>NW_006408581.1:522185-523632 GCF_000296735.1 Chrysochloris asiatica | reverse complement strand
GACTCTGAAGAGCAGTTGAAGAGTTTGAACTGCCAACCTTGTGATTTAAACCAACCATGCAGTACAGCTCATTATCCCTGCAGCTACACACCAGAGCTCTCTCTCTATATATATGGAGTCCTGGTGTGGTGCAGCAGGGTTAATGTGCTTGACTGCAAGCTCATTTGAACCACACAATCGATGGCTTAAGCTCACTTACTGTTCCTCAAAAAAACCCATGAAGGGTAATTACACACACACACACACACACACATATATATGTATATAATGTTGTTAATTGCTGTCAAGTCGTTTATGACCCATATTACCCTGTATAGGGTTTCCTAGGAGCCATTGGTGAGCTTGACCCATCAAACTTGAGGTTCAAACTGACTTGACAATACAAACTGACTTTGCAGTCCAACACATTAACCCACAGCACCACACCAGAACACATACTCTCTCACTCAATATGTGTGTATATATACATATATATATATAGCATAACACACAACCATATGTTTGAAGATCCAGGCAAGACCCACCAGCCAAGAAATGAAGACAGTTTGCGAAGTTGTCAAGGCAAGGACATGAATTTTTGTTATGAAGTGAGTTTAGCATTGGACTGCTAACTCCTCACCTCCCCACAGCTGCTCTATGAGAAAAATAAGGCTGTCTGCTCCTGTAAAGATTTACAGTCCTGGAAGCCCTAAGGAGCAATTCTTCTCTGTCCTAGAGAGTCTTTATGAGTCTAAATCAACTCACAGTAGTGGGTTTATGTCTTCAAAAAAGGTCTGCTGGTGCCCAGATGTGAGCTCTATGAAAAGAATGTGGGGCTTTTCACCTCCAAAACTTTAAGATAATATATTGTGTATTCTTAAGCTGTAAAATTCACTGTGATTTGTTACAGCAACAGTAGAACTATAACATAGGTATTTATATACCATGTATTACAACCATTATAGTGTATATATATTGCAAATCCCAATTATTAATGAAAATTTGTTTTCAAATTCCTCTTGTACTTTGTTTTTCACAGGAAAAAAAAAATACTGATCTGAATTTCCTTCCTTGCACAAAAATAGAAAAAAATAGACAAAATCCGGATCTCATTTTATTTTCCAAGTTGCTCTTATTTCTTGTAGACATCTCCATCTTTAAGAAGTAGATTTTTCCATAATTATAATTACATACACTGTTTCATGTTTATTGGCATAACAATTTAAATCATTATTTAATTCATTTGCTCTTTTCCCAAAATATTAAAAATTATTTATATATTTCAAGATTTTAAGATGAGTACAAATTATATGATTTCTTAGTACTTTGGTGGTATTGAAATGTATAAGGTAGCTGAGTTTATCATAAATGTTTGTTGTATACTTGAAATTTTGAAATCTAGACTATGAATAAAATTAATTCACAAAATTTTATAAAGAAAACATTGTAATATATGAAGTTATTATTT
>NW_006408581.1:504887-522085 GCF_000296735.1 Chrysochloris asiatica | reverse complement strand
TAATTATAAAAAATTAGCTGTACTATTTTTACAGAAATATTGATGTTATTTGCCTTGAAATATAGTAGACTTGATTGTTGAAACAATTTTTAATAATGAATCTATATTATTCTAAATGTAATTTAAAATGCTAAAAAAGATCTGAAATGTTCATCATCACTTTATACTACAAGTTGATTGAGCAATACATTTTAACTATTAGAAGTCATTTAAGATTTGATCATTTTGGGGAAAAGATGTGGCCTGTAATGTAATGAAAGAAAATTATATGCTATAATACTTTATATGTAGATATGTAGCTTTAATTTATGTGTATAATTATGAGGCAGATATCTGGCTAGATAATATGACAAATTGATTATCTGTAGCTTTATTTAAACAATGTTACTGAAATTATTAATAAAAGCATATGCAGTTGGATGCTTGTTAAAATACCTACAGTTGCTACTATTCATAATAAAATTATCACTATATCAAAATTTATGATGCACTTATTTAGATTTAATATGCTGTTGTTGTTGTTGTTAGGTGCCATCTAGAAAGTTCTGACTCATAGTGACCTTATGAACAATAGAACCAAACACTGATTGGTCCTGTGCCATTCTCAAAAATGTTGTTGTATTTCAGCCCATTGCTACTACCACTGTGCCAATTCATCTAGTTGGGGGTATCTTGCTTTTTTTTCGCTGACCCTCTAGTCTACCAAGCATAATATCCTTCTCCAGGGACTGGTCCCTCTGATATTTTGTATGAAATATGAGAAATGAAGTCTTGGCATCCTTGCTTCTAAGGAACTTTCTGGATATACTACTTCCAACACAGATTTGTTTGTTCTTCTGGCAATTGTACTTTCTTCAACACCATAGCTGAAATGCAACAATTCTTCCTTAATCATTGTCCAACTTTCACATACATATGTTGTTGTTTCTAAGTGCCACTGAGTTGGGATCCGACTCATAGCGACCCTGTACAGGGTTTCCAAGGAGCAGCTGGTGAGTTAGAACTGCCAGCCTTAACGGCCCACACCGATGTTGCAGTTTAACCGCATTAACCGGCAATGCTACACCAGAAGTTCTTCATATACATATAAGACTATGGAAAATACCATGAATTAGGTCAGGCCCACCTAATTCTCAAACTGACGTTTTTGTTCCTGAACACTTTAAAGAGGCTCAGTGCAGAAGATTTGCCCAATGCAATACATTGTTTGATATCCTGCCTGCTGCTTCCATGAGGGCTGATAATCACCCAAGAAAATGAAGTCTTTTACAAATTCAATCTGTTCTCCATTTATCATAATGTTGTTTTATTGGTCCAGTTGTGAGGATTTTTGTTTTCTTTACATTGAAGTAAAACCCATACTGAATGCCTTGGTATTTGATCTTCATCAATAAGCATGCTAAGTCTTTTTCACTTTCCACATTCAAGGTTATATTATCTACATATCGCAGGTTGTTACCGAGTCTTTCCCCAGTCCTGATGCCACTTTATTCTTCTTATAATCCAGCTTCTCATATTATATTATCAGCATAAAGATTGAATAATTATGGTGAAAGGATACAACCCTGATGCACACCTTTCTTGATTTTAAGCCATTCAGTATCCACTTGATCAATTCAAACCACTGCATCTTGGTGTGTGTGTACAAGTTCCTCATGACAGAATTATGCGTTCTGGAATACCTATTCTTCACAGTTCTATCCATAGCTTGTAGTGGCCCACAAAATTCAAAATCTTTGCCTAGTCAATGAACCATAAGTAAGCATCTTTCTGATATTCTCTGCTTTAAGTCAAGATACATCTGATACCTGCAGTGATATCCCTCATTCTAAGTTTTCATCTGAATCCAACTTTCACCTCTGGAAGTCTCCCACAAAAATGTACTATTGCATCCATTTTTGAATTACCATTAGCAAAATTTTATTTTCATGTGATATTAATGATAATTTTCAAGGATTTCCACATTCCCTCGGATCACTGCTTTTTGGAAGGGACACAAATATTGATCGTTTTCAGTAAGTTGGCCAGGTAGCTGTCTTCCAAATTTCTTGGCATAGATGAGTGGGTGCCTCTAGTTCTGCATCAGTTTCTTGAAATATTTCAATTTTATGCCATCAATTCCCAGGGCCTAGTTCTTTGCAATAGTTTCAATGCACCTTGGACTTTTTCCTTCAGTATCATTGACTCTTGATCATACGCTATACCTTGAAATGGCCAACCATTGACCATATCATTTTGGTATAGTGACTATGTATACTTTCCATCTTCTTTTGATGCTTTCTGAATCATTCAATTATTTCACCCATTATTGTTTTTGTTAAGTGCCTTTGAGTCAATTATGACTCATAATGACCCTGCCTAGGGTTTTCGAAGTTTTAAATCTTTGTAGGAGTAGACAGTATCATCTTTCTCCCATGGAGTAGCTGGAAGGTTCAAATTGTGGAACTTCTGGTATGCAGTCTAGTGTTTATCTTATGGAGACAATGAGCTCCCCTATAGAATGCCTTCAGTAATGCACCTTGAGGCTTGAATTTTTCTTCAGTTCTTTCAGCTTGTGAAATTTTGAGCATGTTTTTCCCTTTTGGTTTTCTAACTCCAAGTCTCTGCACTGGAGTTTCATCATAATATTCCTCATAATACTTGACTTTGTCTTTTTGAGCTGCCCTTCGAAATTTTCTGTTCAGCTCTTTTACCTTCTCACTTCTTCAATTTGTTTTAGCATCTCTATGCTCAGGAGTAATTTTCAGAGTCTTCTTATATCCATTTTGGTTTTTCTTTCTTTCTTGTCTTTTTAGTGATCTTTTGCTTATTTCCTATATGATGTTCTTGATGTCATCCCCAAACTCTTTTGGTCTTCAGGCACTAATGTTTAATGCATCAAATCAGTCCTTGAGATGCTGTCTAAATTCAGGTAGGTTATGGTCTAGGTCATATCTGATTCCTGTGGACTTGTTTTGATTTTCTTCAGCTTCAGCCTGAACTTGCATATGATCAGTTGATGATCTGTTCCACAATTTTCCTGTGGTCTGATTTATTACTCACCAAGGTAGATGTACAACATGGATATTCTCACCAACGGAGGGTGTGGACTATGTTTACCAATTTACGACGGTATCCCCAGAAACTAAGATCCTGAGCTTCCAGGCCAGTGACTCATTCCCTCAAGTTGTTTGATAACATCTAAGAAGTTTTCATAACTTTTCCCCACTATGTACTCCACCATATTTATGGATATATTTTCCATAAAGATAAATACCTATGAACAAATATCTTCTTGTGAAACCCATATGTATATTTGAATGTACTGTTACTCCCCCTCACACACCTGTTCAGCCTGTGTATCAGTGCATCTACCCATAGATCACCATTTTTGTAGGGCTGTGTATGTAACAGTATTTACCTCTACTGCCTTTAACCTTGTGCACCTTCCCACCCCATATCACTCTAAAAATATTTGACAAAATATCATTACAGAAGAGTTTCTCTTATATGTCAATATTCATTTTCAAAGATCTTTTCTATGTGCAAACAAATCAAAAGTTGCTGTTGTTGTTAAGTACCATTGAATGGGTTCCAACTCATAGTGACTCTATATAAGGTTTCCAAGGAGTGACTGGTGAACTTGAATCACCAACCTTGTGGTTCAAATCAACCTTGCAGTCCAGCATATTAACCCACAGTGCTATATAGGACTCCAAATCAAAGTAGATTATTATAAATATATGTTCTACACCGTTAGTTTTTAAAAAATCAAGATGAATTTTTTTTTAACAGTAATTGATTTCTGAAATGTGATATTCAATTTGCTTTGTAAAAACTTCCAGTGTCTAACACATGCTTCCTGTTGAAATTTTCAAATAACTAATAAGTAAGTAGTAAAATGTAAAAGTAAGTAATGTAGTTTTTATGTTTTTCTGTTGTTAGATATGAAACATGTTGAAAGTGAACTTATAAAAATATCAGTTTTATTCAATTAAAAATTTTGTATTTTTCATTTTATTTAAATATTGTCATTTCCAAAGTTGGCTTTAACCAGTAGGCCATAGAATTTGATGGTAAATCATAGCTACATGATTTTCAATTACTCAGAACAACTTTTCAAAGCTTAAAGTAGATTAATGTTCAAAGCAAAATTTTATAAAATATAGTAAATTAAGGTTTATGGAAAAAAAGGATTTGTTTTTAATATACAAAATAAATAAATAGTAAAACACAGAGTAGCAGCAAGTCCATAAAACATACATTCACATGATCAGTTACTGGTACAACCACATAGGTTGTTGTTGTTTTGCCTCAAAGTAAGTTCAAATTCATAGAGTTTCCAAGCAGCAGCAGGTGAGTATGAACCACTGGACTTTGCAGTTCAGTGCTTATCCTACAGTGCCATAGCAGGACTCTGCCACCACATACATTATCATTCAAACATTTATATACAAATAATCCTAAAATTTAAACATAAATGTATATATTTATATACACACAGTTCCCAAAAGCAGAAATTAACTTTTCTAATTACCAATACATTCACAAGTCTTAGGTAAATACAGTAAATTCACTACGCTGATTATTTCTACACAAAATAATTATATCTAGCCCTGAAGTTCTAATGATAGTAAATATTAAAAAGAAAAATATATAAACAGGTTACCAAAGTTAAATAATACTAGACATGCTAAGCAATTATAGTGAACAGTGTGGCTGCAAAACTGCTTATTTTGTGAGTCTGACAACTGTTATTTTAAGTGTGCCTTCAGCTTTAAACTTCGAGACAAGCCAGAGTTTATTAAATGCAAGAAGGATCAAGAATTTAATCTTTACTATAGGATTTTAAATATTTCCTAGCAAAAATGTATCACACCACATGTTCTGCCCAGGAGTGATATTCTTAAATTATATGAATAGCCACACTCTAAAAGAAAATATAGAAGTCATTTGTTTTTACAAACTCCTAACTTAAATTCATTTTTAGCATTCTATTCACTTTGCTTGGACAGGCTACTAAACTGTATTAAAATTACTATAAGAAATTGACTAGCTTAGGGAATTCAAAACACTGGCTCAAGATTACTTATATTCCCCTCTGCTGAAAAATTGTGTGGGAAGAAGAAACTCTGTTTCATTAGTGCTTACAGTTATTGAAAAATTATTTAACCAAATTTTCAGTATAAGACTCAACTTAATTATTTTGTTCAAATAATTTGACTATTAATTTATGAAATATAATGAAAATTACATGAAATCTATACATAATTTGACCAGAATAGTGTATAATATTTAAGCCAAAATACAAAAATAAGTAAGACAATTTTGTTGTTGTTAGTTACCGTGGAGTTGTTTCTAATTTATAGTAACCCTGTGCACAACAGAAAAAACACAAAACAGTGCCCAGTCCTGAGTCACCCTCACAACTGTTACATTTCAGACCATTGTTTTCATTGTGTCCGTCCATCTTGTCGGTTGTCCTCCTGTTTTTCACTGCCTTTCCATTATACAAAGCATGATGTTCTTCTCCAGGCACTGGTCCCCTATGATAACATGTTTGAACTCTGAGAGAAAAAGTCTCACCATCCTTGCTTCTATGATGAATTCTGGCTTCACTTTTTACAGCAAAGATTTGTTTGTTCTTCTGGCAGTCCATGGTTCTTTTAGTATACTTCTCCTACGCCATAATTGAAATGCATGTGCTTTTCTACAGTCTTCCCTATTCATTGTCCAACTTTCACATAAATACAAGAAATTGAAAAGACCTGGTTTGGATCAGGTACACTTTAGTTGTCAAACTTACAGCTTTGTTCTTTAATACTATAAAGAGTTATTTTGAAGCACATTTGCCTAATAAAATACATTGTTTGGTTTCTTGGCTGCTGCAATACGTTCCTTAAATTAAGTGTTGTGTATAGAAATTAATCTAGGGTGTTAGGTTTCTGATGGGGCTTTATCTGTGATTCCACAATGGTGAAGCATTGTGGGTTAATGCAGTGGCTGCAAGTTTGATTTGAAACGCAGCGTCAGTAGTTCAAACTCACCTCCAGCTCTTCAGAATCCCTATACAGGGTCAGTATGAGTCAGCACTGACTTGACAGAACTTAACAACAACAACAATGAAGTTAGTATATACCATTTTTAGTTATTGAATGTATGTCTATTTATAATGCATACTAACTCTATTTCTAAAATTATTTTATGTTAATTGCAAAGTAATTTCATCATTGATTTAACCAACTGTAACAATGTATTTTTTTTATAAAGTTCAGGAGGAAACTGGTCCCTAGGAGGTGGAGACTAAAGACATTTCAAATGTCCCACTAAAATGTTATCCCATTCCATCATACTTGATATCAATCATTACTCCTACCTTCATAATTCTCCCCACATTGTAGGGTTCCACAATTTGGTGCAAAGTATAACAGAACACAGGGTATTATCAAGAAAATGACTCACATAGTTTGGAGACTGGCATGTCCCAAATCCACAGTTCAAACATCAGTCTGGAGGATTCTCCTCACTCAAGCAGAATCAAACTATTGACTCACAAGGTTGTGTAAGCTGATAAATTAGGTCACAGAGCTGGCTCAAGTCTCAAGTACCAGAGGTCAGACAGAGGCAAGCTTGGTTAGTCAAGCAAAGGAGCACACAGCCCACTCACATCACCAAGATGCCGTATTTATTATCCAACAAGAGACCTGGTGTGGCCTTGTGGGTTAAAGTGCTGTACTGCAAAGTTGACTTGAACCCTTCAAGCTCACCAGTCTCTCTTAGGAAACTCTATATAGGGTGGCTATGAGGTTTTTGAGGCTTTAAATCTCCATGGGAGCAGAAAGTCGCATCATTCTCCTGCTAAGCTGCCTATGAGCTCAAATGGCAGACATTGTGGCTCATAGTTCAGTGCTTATTGTATGGAGTCTTCAGGCTCCCAAACTGACTTGTAGTATCCATAATTTATTATTTGTTAGCTCTTGAATTACTGAAGTTAAACAGAAGGAAACCAAATGTAATTGTTCTGATAAGAAATAAGAAAGAGAAAAGGAGACACACATGGCTTCAACAGCAGGCACGTTTATTGAGAGTAAACTTGGGAGGGGGAGCTCAAAGTCATGAGAGACCAAGCACCCACCCGTCCCTTACAGACTGACGTATTTAAGACGTTGCACTTCCGGGTTCAGTTTTGGTGGGCTTCCAGTAGGTAGAGTTATGGAGATGTTTCTGAAACCTGAAACTACTTGAGGGAGAGACTCTTGGTGTAATAAAAACTTAAGCTTTCTGAGACCTACACTTAAGCAGGACTTTATTTGGCTCCTCTTGTGGGCAGCTGCAATGCCCTTCTGTTGATCAGCAGGGTCCTTCAGTTCTGAAGGAAGTAAAAGAGCACAGTCTAAGTGGTTAGTGATAGACATACAGTTTCTAGTATGAGGAACAATTCAGTACATCAGCTTATTTTAGGTTTCTCACCTGTTTATTTAAGATCTGAAACTAAAACAGCATATCCAAAAATGTTCCCATCAACAAATACATGCTATGCTACAAAATGCGATCTAAGGTAAAATAAAATTTGTGAAAAATTACATGAAAAAAAGCTAAATATATTTCTTAACAATGTGTTCTAAGCTGTTAATTAAATTATAAAACACTTCTTATTCATGGCAAATACCTTTTTTCAACAGCATAAATGGTGACTATACACATGGACCACACCAAATGGAATACACAGAATTCAAATCAACTATATCTGTGGGAAGAGACGATGGAGAAGTTCAATATTATCAGTGAAAACAAAGCCAGGGGAAGATGGTGGAACAGACCATCAACCACCCATTTGCTGAAGCTAAAGCAAATTAAAATAAATCCACCAGAACCAAATATGACTTTAAGTATATCCCACTTGAATTTAAAGATCATTTCAAGAAGAGATTTGGTACATTAGACATTGATGACTGACGTTCAAAGGAGCTGTGAGATGATATACTGGTGTGGCACTATAGGGTAAGCACTCAACCATAAAATCAATTTGAACATCAAGGTCAATGGTTCAAATACAACAGCAGCTCCTCAGAAACCTATACAGGGGTTTCTTTGAGTCAGAACCAACTGGACAGCACTTAACAACAACAATCAAAACATAATACATGAAGAAAGCAAAAGGTCATTAAAAAGGGAAGAAAGAAAAATCCCAAATGAGTGTCAAAAGAGACAAAAACTTGCTCTTGAATATAGAGTAGCTAAAGTAAATTGGGAAAATGATGAAATAAAAGAACTGAACAGAATATTTCAAAGTGAAACACCAGAATGAGGTTTGCAAAAAAAGTGGAGTTAGAATGTGCTTGGGAAATCAGCTAAAGAATCTAAAGAAAAAATGTAAACCTTGAGTGGAAATATTGAAGGATTCTATTGACAAAATATTGAATGATGCAGGAAGCATCAAAAGAAGATGAAATAAATATAGAATCACTGTACCAAAGTAATTGATCTATGTTCAGCCATTTCGGGAGGTAATACATAATCAAGAACTTGTGGTACTGGAGACTAAGTTGCACCAGAGTCATTGGTGAAAAATAATGCTTCAGTAATTGACAGAATACAAATTGAGACGTTTCAACAAACTGATGCAATCATTTGTCTGTGCCAAGAAATTGGAAAGACAGTTACCTGGTCAACTGATTTGAAAAGATCCATATTTCTGAACATTACAAAGAAAGATAATATAATGGGATGTGGAAATCATCAAATAATATAAATATTACTTGGCCGGCTCAAACTTCAGACCTTGTGGTTCTCATTCCAGTGATTATTGCATGGAGTCACCACACTCCCTGAAAGATGTTTAATTGGTATTTATTGATTATGCAAAGACATTTGTCTGGATCACAACAAATTATGGGTAACATTAAGAAGAATTAGAATTACAGAACCTTTAATTGTGCTCTTGAGGAACCTGTTCATAGACCAAGAGGTAGTCATTCAAATAGACTACTGACTGAATGGTTTAAAATCAAGAAAGGTGTGTGCCAGTGTATCATTTCACCATACATATTCAATCTGTAGACTAAGCATATAATTTCAGAAGTTGAATTATAGGAAGAAGAATGTGACATCAGGCTTGTAGGAAAGTTCATTAGCAAGCTACAATACCCAAATGATACAACCTTGCTTTCTGGAAGCAAAAAGGATTTGAAATACTTATTGCGGAAGATCAAACATTACAGCCTTCAATATGGATTGCATCTCAGTGTAAAGAAAACAAAAATCCTCACAATTTGACCAATAAGTAATATCATTTTGTTTGGATCTTAAATCAACGTGCATGTGAGCAGTAGTCAAGATGTCAAATGACATATTGATTGTATTAGACAAAATTAATACAAAAACAACAACAACAACAAAAATACTTTAAAGTGTTAAAGAGGGAAGATATAATTTTGAGAATCAAGGCTCACCTGGCCAAAATCATGGTATTTTCAATTGCCTCATGCGCATGTGAAATTTGGACACTGAATAAGGAAGATCATATTAGAATTGATGCAGTTAAGTTATGGTGTTAGCAAAGAATTTTGAAAATACCATGGACAGCCAGAAGAATCAATAAATTTGTCTTGGAAGAAGTACAAACAGAACAAACAGAATGCTCCTTGTAAGGGAAGATGGTGAGACTTCCTCTATTGAACTTTGGACATGTTATCAGGAGGGACCAGTCCCTGGAGAAGGACATCATGCTTGGTAATATGAAGGGTCAAAGAAAAAGAGATGGATTGGCACAGTGGCAGCAACAATGGACTCAAACATAACGGCCATTTTGAGCATGGTACAGGGCCAGGCAGTGTTTCATTCTGTTGTACATAGAGTCATTATAAGTTAAAACCAAACTGATGGTACCTAGCAATAACAATTGCATTATGAGTAGTATCTACCAATTTAACAACTAAAATTTACCAAATTAAACAGATAGATTTTGTCCAGGTAAATTTGAAATTCAGATAAACAAGTACTTATATGCCCTACAATAGGTAAAGAAGCCTGATGAAACAGTGGGTTAATTGTTGGGCTGATAACCAAAAGGTTGGTGGATTGAATATACCACATGCTCTTCAGGTGAAAGATGAGCCAATCTGCTCCCCTAAAGATCTGCAGTTTCAGAAACCCCATGGAGTATCTTTTCTATAGTGTCTCTAATGGAGTCTCATGCTGGCAGTGTTTTTGTTGTTGTTGTTATTTTTATATCATACTTATCTTTCATGGAATGTTTAAAACATACTCAGACTAGATTTTGTTGTTGTTTATCTGAAATTCAGATTTAACTGGGAGTATTTAATCTGGCATACTTATTTGTGACCATTAAAAGAATGGGTACAGCTTTTCCCAGCCAGACATCAAAGTCTGCAAAATATTTGATAGAATGAGTTTCACAGGAAATCCATCTGAAACAGTTTTAATACATATTTTGTCTTTTTAGTTAAAAAAAAAAAAGAAGACCTGGGGTAATTAAAAAATAAATAAATAAATAATAACGATAAATGGTATTGGCAGATAACATTGATTCAATACTTTACTCAGTAGATGCAGTAATTATTTTGTTTTCCTTATGACGCTTTTATATTTGCTATTTTCTCAGTGGGGGATTTTGAAGCATCAAGATGTCGACTAAATCTCTCACACATTCAGTCTATAAATCGAGGTTCACTGTGAATTGGGATCCAGGAGATAGAACAACAACAATCACCGGCATCAAAAAGTTCCGTATCTGGTGCATAGGATTTGCGTTCAACTGGTAAACTAGAGCTTGACAATGAGGCATTATGGAAGAAAGGACTAATAAGATTACAGCCATTGAAATCTCTCTGGAGCCAGTTTCTGCTAAGACACACATAGAGGCTTATTGAGTTGGAATTCTCTAAAATACGAGATTTGGTTTGGTTACGTAGTGGTTACGAATCGGGCTGCGAACCGTAAGGTCAGCAGTTTGAAACTACCAGCTGATCCGCAGGAGAAAGATGAGGCTTTCTGCTCCCGTAAACATTTACAGCCTCGGAAAGCCTGTTCAGGGTCTCTATGGGTCAGAACAGACTCGACGGCACTTAACAACAACTGGTTTGGGTACTGTACAGTAAACACCGGACTGCTAACAGCAAGGTTGGCCATTCAAACCCATCAGACACTCCTTTGAGACCCTATATAGGGTCACTATGAATCAGAACCAACTTGATGGCACTTAACAACATTTTGGTTTGACTAATCACCACACCACACTTCCTTATTTACTATTTCAAGAACTATAATAAATATTTTCAAAAGTTATGTTTTATAGAGAGAATTATTTTCTATTAGCTTTTTGTTAGTTTATTATTTTTAAAATACTAAATCTATAGGAATTTTATCAACACATACTTGTCTATTGTTAGCTAATCTTGTCAACAACGGCCATGTGAACGCTGTTTGAAAAATGTTTGAGAAAAATCATTGATTATTCTTTGAGTTGACTTATTAGGACAGAAAAGAGTAATCTCACAACCGTTTCTTTCTTTCTTCTTATTATTTTTTTTTAGAGGGAGCAGTGTTTTGTTTTTAAAAGAGTTTGTGTCGTTATAGACTATTAAAAATTGTAAAATACAGAGGTAGCAACACAATTTTTTTAAGCTGTTCAACTATGTACTTTAAGGAGTAATATTGATGTTGGATTGCAAATTTGGAAATCATGAACTTGGGGCTAAGTGGTCTTTAATTCTAATTTCTCCATTTTCCTTTTATGCCAAGTAGTATATGACTATTTAATTTATACATAATTTTCAAACATAAATTACAAATATGCTTCTTAAATTTATTGTTGATTGAGTCCTGATGTGGCACTGTAGAATAAGCACTCAAATGCAAGGTCAGTTTGAACCACAAAGTCAGTGGTTCAAACTCAAGTCATTCATCGGAAACCTTACACAGGGTCTCCATGGGTCAGAACTGACTCAATGGCACTTAACAATAATGACAAAGTCATCTGAAGTTCCTTTTATAAAAAGAAAGAATATGAATTATCTTGTTGTACCCCTGTATTCCGAATGACTTGGTCTGCAGGATCATTTATTAGAAGCATTTGGGGTTCCGAAAGAGACAGCTGCAGACATTTTGTAGTTGTTAGGGTATAATGGTGGATGTGACAGGCATAATAAGAAAGTCTGAGGGCTACTTCTTTAAATTACAAGAAATGAGAAGCCAAAAATAGTTAGCATTACTGAAATAGAACTTTTTTATAGCTGAGTTGTCCTTTAGCTACACACAGTATGCATCTGTGGTGGAATTAACATTGCTATCTAGTTACTGCAAGTAATTTGAATTTATATAAATTCAAAAGTTGTGGAAAAACTTGCCAGAATAATTTTTGTATTTAATGAAATTCAAGAATTAAAGGGACAAATACATTACAGTAATACTTTGTCACACTTCTTCTGTTATTACAGAATTCGTAGTAGATACTGGGTTGATATTTTATTCTAAGAAGTAAATGTTTACCAATTAAATAATTTCCACTGATTTTATGGTGCAATGTACATAAAATTATAGGTAATCTTGATTTTCTAACAAGTTCATGTCCATGACTTCCCCCTAAGTCATTTCTGAGATAAGTGGTTTTTTCAGGTTCTTTATCATGATTGAGGGATAATGTGCTAGACTGCAAGGTCAGTTTGAACCACTAGGTTGTTGGTTCAAACTCACCAGGTGTCCCTTAGACACTCTATAAAGGGTCTATACAGAATTTTATTTTTTTAATCATTAACACAGAAATAAAGCAATAAATACGTTTGGGAAAGTCCTAATTGCAAAGTGTATAATTCATTGCCAACTATAGTTTTACAATAGAAAGAAATTAACAAAAGTATAAATAAGTTAGAGATGTTAAAAATGTAAACTTTAGACTCTTTATCAACAATAAATTTAGAGATATGCTGCTCTAAGCTTAAACAGATCATGAAAGGAGCAGCATTTTTAATTTTTTTTTTTTAAATCTTCCTGCTTTGCCATAAAGGAATCCTTTTCAGTTCAAACCTGCCAGCTGCTCTACTGGAGAACGATGAGCCTGTATGCTTTTATAAAGATTTATAGTCTGGAAAGCCCTGTGGAACAGCTCTTCTCTATGAGTTAGGTGGATGGCAGTGGGTGGTAATGGACGCTCCGCCATCATTGTTAACATATGGCTTTCATGATTTTATACAGAAGATGGCCGCAGAAACCTCACACTGGGTATGAGTTCAAAGAAAGAAAAACAGGATAGGGTGAAGAGGGGAAGGTGAAAGAAGAGGAAAATTGGTTCTCTCTTATATTCTTAACACATATTTATTTGTTTCCTTGTTTGTTCATGCATACACTCATTAAATATTCAATTTATTCATCTATAAGAATGTCTTATCCAGGAGCTCCTTGTTTTTTCTCTGTTTCACAGGGTCACCCACATCTACAGGGAATGTGAGAGAAGGTGGATATTTTAGTTTTCTAGCCTAAATGTTAGGAACAAAAAAAGAAAAAGAAGAGATTGTGAATGGGTTCAATGGAACAAATTTACACTGTTTTCCAAAAGAGTAGTATCAGAAAAATATATCAGAAACATAGTATTTTCTGGTGATAGAGTCACTCCGTTTAAACAGCGTAATAGAATAGAAATGGAATTGTTCTTAGCTACATGGTATGGTGTTGTATTAATCCATGTGAGTTATAGTGTTGGAGAAAAATATTGGAAATATCATGAACTGTCAGAAGAACAAACAAATCTGTATTGGAAGATGTACAACCAGAATGCTCCTTAGATACCAGGATATTGAGACTAATGTCTCATAATTCAGACATTTTATCAGAAGGAACCAGTTGATGGAGAAGGAAATCATGCTTAGTAAAATAGAAGGTCATTGAAAAAGAAGACCCCCTAACGAGATGAATTGACACAGTAGCAGAGCAGTGGACTCAATTAACAACAATTGTGAGGATGGCACATAATTTGGCAATGCTTCATTCTGTTGTGCATTAGGTCTCTCTGAGTTGAACGGACTCTAAGGCACATAATAACAACAACATCAGAATGGTAGTGTTTGTATATGTGTGCTCATGTGTTTATAATTAGAGGATTAATTTTTTTACATACCTATTCAATGAACACTTATTCTGAAAGAAAACCTAGTGCTGACCACTTACACTATTTGTACATTTTAATTACATTAATTTCCAGTTAAAGGAGTTATACATAGGAGATTGAGTTTGAGTTTAAAATATTAGTTGTCATCATTCAAAATTCTTATCCATTCAGCTTGCAAAATAATGAAAATATGATATAATTTAAAAAATATTTTTGTATGTAATAATAGTTGGCTAACATCAACTCATGTGACAAGAAGTTCTAGATTTCATACAAAACAGGCAGGCTATACACTTAGCAAACAATGTACTCATTCAATCATTAAGAAAATAAAACCAATTTCCTTACATGACATAATAGTTTAATTGACATAATCAGGCATACTTATCAAATACCTGTCATATAATTAGGTCTCAAAATGTAACTATCAATTTTATTATCAGTGTCATATCAGGAAAATGCAGTGCGGAAAAAACAATAAAAGTGAAAAGATGCTTGCTTCATTTAAGAGATAAGGCTGGAATCAGGTTTTTAAAGGGCATGAGGGAATAAGTAGAAGCTAAAGACTGAATGAATTATTTTTACACTTTAGTTTCCTTACCAATGAATGTAGATAATAGGAATTGTCTCAATGGTTTTTCAGCACTAAATCACCATATGCATTTTCCTAATGCAGCATTAACATATAGTACATGATCAAATATGTAGTTATTCTACTAACTTATATTACAATAATTGATTAATTTATGATATGACAAAAAAAAATCACCAACATTTCTAAGAAACAGGTTCTTGTCTTGCTCAGATGAAGCACTGTTTATTAAAGAGCATTCTACAACAAAAAAAAGTTCTATACAGAGTAGGTACAATATATAGAAATAAATATAGAGAAAGCAGGTGGCAGTTTAACTTTTTTAATAATTTATGCAAACTTTTCTCTTTGACTCTTTTGTATATTTTAATACTTGTCCTGCAATAAATGCTGGATGTATTAGTAGAATGAGGACAAATATGACTATATTTTATTAGATTTTTTAAAACTTTTTTTTTTCCTGTGGTAGAATTAATATTTACCCACAGGACCAAATTAACCTTGAATCATTGCTGACTTTGAAAACAAAGAGTTAGATCAAGTTATAAAAATAATCAACAACTCTGTTCTGAAACTGAAGATTTTTATGTTAACAATTCTGTTTCATAAAATATGTGTTAAAATATTAATGTCGAATTTCTAAGTTCATTCATATTGAAAAACAGCAGAGCACAATCCATTTCACCTAGGAATTTCAGTTAATTAAACACCAGTTGATCAAGTTTATGTTTCTATCATACTTCAGCAACACTGGCCTGTCAGTTTGTCATAGTGTGGTGGATTGCATGTTGCTGTATTGCTGGAAGCTATGCCTCCAGTATTTCTAATATCAACGGGGTTACTCATAGTGAACAGGTGTCAATCGATCTTTCAGACTATGACAGACAAAGAAAAAGGGCTTGACAGCCTACTTAAGAAAAGAATGGACAGTGAAAACTTTACTAATAGCAGTGGATCATTGCCTGATATATTGCTGTCATTGTTAAGTGCTTTAAGTCAGATCTGACTCTAGCAATCCTACATAGGGTTTTCAAAGATCAGCTGGTGGGTTTGAACTCCCAACTTTGTGGTTCACAGTGCAGTACTGATCCTATAGCATAGTCCACTGTCTGATATAGTGCTGTAAAACGGGTCTCTCAGGATGGTGGTGATGTTGGTTATGTGCTGTGGAGTTGATTCTGACTCATAGTGATCCTGTGAAGTTTCTGAGGCTGTAAATCTTTAGAGGAGTAGAAAGCCCGTATCTTTCTAGCTCGATGGAAGGCACTAAAAATAGTACTGGGAAAATAACTGTCTCCACATAGTAATATCAATCTTAATGGTGTGGCTGGAGTAAAGTTTCTGGAATCTTCATTTGCCGATGCAGCACAACTCAAAATGAGAAGAAACAGCTGCAAACATAAATTAATAAATTATACATAAAACGCATGAAGTATGACTTTAGGGAAATTGGAAGCCATCAAAACTTAAACAAAACTCATAAAGTTAAATATCCCAGGCATTGGTGAGATGAAATGGACTGGTGTTTGACATTTTGAATCAATTATATGGTTTTAATGATTTTGGTCAATTGTATACCATGAATGACAGATGAAGAGTAGCATTGCATTTGTCCAAAAAAAGAATCTATCCTGGTAGATTAATGGAGTCTGTGATAAGTTAATATCTATTTATCTATAAGAAAGACTGTTGTTTTTGTTGTTAAGTGCTGTCGAGTCGATTCCGACCCATGGCGACCCTGTACAGGGTTTCTGAGGCTGTAAATCTTTACAGGAGCAGACTGCCTCAAGGTCGAACTTCTGACCTTGAGGTTTGCAGCCCGAATCATAACCACTATGCTACCAAAGCTCCTTATAAGAAAGACTAGACTAATTAATGTAATTATTACTCATATTTGAATACCCACACTAAAGCCAAAGATGAATAAATTGAAAAATTCTACCAACTTCTGCAGTCAGAAATTGATCTATAGAGGACACATTAAAGGAAGATGCTTGAAGGACTACACAGAGTTACGGTACCAAAAATAATTGGTCTAGGTTTAATAATTTCAAGAGCTAGCATATGATCAAGAACCTATATTATATAAGGAAGAAGTCCAAGCTGCATTGAAGGCACTGTCAAAAAAATAAAACACCAGATATTGACAGAATACTAACTGAAATGATTTAACAAATGGATGCAACCTTAGAAGCACTCACTTGTCTATGCCAAGAAGTTTTGAAGACAGCTACCTAGCAAACCGATTTGAAGACATCCATATTTGTGCCCATTCCAAAGAAAGGTGAGTGAACAGAATGTGGAAATTATTGAACAATATCATTACTATTACATGTAAATAAATTTTTGCTAAATATCATTAAAAATTGTTGTAACAGTACATAGACAGGAAGTTGTATTCAGAAGAGAACATGGAATGGCAGCTATCATTGTAGATGTTACATAGACTTTGGATGATGCAAAGAAAACCAGATAGATATTTACTAGTGTTATATTGTATCTTAT
>NW_006408581.1:496174-504787 GCF_000296735.1 Chrysochloris asiatica | reverse complement strand
CAAAGAATGGAAATCCCAGAAAACTCAATCATGTTTCTGTGGAACTTGTATATAGAGGCAGTCACTGGAACAGAACAAGGGAATAGAATGGTTTGAAATCTGGAGAAGTATGTATCAGGGTTGTAATCTTTCAACATACTTATTCAGTCGATTTGCTGAGTAAATAATTTGAGAAAATGAACAAATTGAAGAGGAATCCGACATCAAGATTGGTGGAAGTTTAATTAACAACCTGTGCTTTGCAGATGACATAATCTTGTTTACTGAAAGCACTTAATAATGAAGATCAAAGGCTTCAGTATGCATTACAAACAAAAACCCTCCCAAGTGAACCAAGAAACAGTATCATGATAAATGGAGAACATACTGCATGTACCAAGGATTTCATTTAACTTGAATCCCAAGATCACCTTCCTTGCATGGAAGCAGCAATCAAGAAATCAAATGATGCATTACATTGGGCAAATCTATGTAAACAGACCTCTTCAAGGTTTTAAAAAGCAAAGATTCCACTTTGAGGACTAAGGTGCTCCTGCCCTAAGTCATGGTATTTTCAATTGCCTCATATGTATGTGAAAACTGGACAATGAATAAAAAAGAACAGAAGATAACTGATTAATTTAAATTGTGAATTTTATTGAATATGAAATAGACTGTAGGAAGAAGAACAAATATGTTTTGGAAGAAGTACAGTGATAATGCTACTTAGAAGCAAGGATGGCAAAAGTTTATCTCATGCACTTTGGACATGTTATCAGGAGGGACCGATCCCTAAGAAAAAACATCATGCTTGGGATGGTAAAATATCAGCAATAAAGAGAAAGACAGTCAGTGAAATGTATTGAAAAAGTGGGTGAAATCATGGATTCAAAAGTAACTACAATTTTGAGGATGGTACATGACCAAGCAGGGTTTAGTTCTGTTGTGAAAAGAATTGTGATGAGTAAGAACTGACATGATGTTGTTGTTGCTGTTAGGTGTCATCAAGTTGGGACCGACTCAGCAACCTCATGCACAACAGAATGAAACACTGCCCGGTCCTGGGACAATCTCTCAAGCTCAAAAGCGTGAGCCCTTTGATGCTGCCAGTTTGCCATTTCATCACACTGGGAGCCTTCCTCTTTTTCTCTGACCCTCCACCTTAGCAAACATGGTATCTTTCTCCAGTGACTGGTCCCTCCTAACAATATGTCCAAAGTACAAGAGACAAAGTTTAGCCATCCTGACCTCCAAGGAGCACTCTGGCTGCACTTCTTCCAACACAGATCTGTTGGTTCTTTTGGCAGCTCGTGACACTTTCAATATTCTCCTCCAACACCATAACTCAAAAGCATCAATTCTCCTGCAGTCTTCCTTATTTACTCTCCAGCTTTTGCATGCATATGACGTTATTGAAAATACCATGGCTTGGGTCAGGTGCACCTCAGTCTTCAAGCTGACATTTTTGCTCTTCAACACTTTAAAAAGGTCTTGTGAAGCAGACTTGCCTAATGCAATACGTTGTTTGATTTCTTGACTGCTGCTTCCATGAGTGTTGATAGTTGATCCAAAAAGAATGAAGTTCTTGACAACTTCAATCTTTTCTCTATTGATAAGAATGTTGTTTACTGGTCCAGTGGTGAAGATTTTTGTTTTCTTTACATTGAGATGCAATCAATACCAAAGGCTGTGCTCTTTGATCTTCATCAGTAAATATTTTAAGTCTTCTTCACTTTAGCAAGCAAGTTTGTGTCATCTGAATATGGCAGGTTGTTAATGAGTCTTCCTCCAATCCTGATGCCACGATTTTCTTCATATAACCCAGCTTCTCTGATTTTTTGCTCAGCATACAAGTTGAATAAGTATAGTGAAAGAATACAATCCTGTATCACACCTTTCTTAATTTTAAAACATTCAGCGTTCCCATGTTCTGTTCAAACAACTGCCTCTTGGTATAGCTACCTCATGAGCACAATTAAGTGTTTAGTAATACTCATACTTTGCAATGTTGTCCATAGCTTGTCATGATCCACACAATGATAGTGCCTAATAACAACAAAAACATGGGCAAAATATTGAATGCTACAAAAGCAAACCATACCTACTGCCATCAATTAATCCTGACTCATACAGACCTTGTATATTATTTCTGAGGCAGCAAATCTTTATGGGAACAGAAAACCTCATTCCCCGCCCCCCCCCTGGGTACAGTTTGTGGATTTGAACTTTGCAGTTAGCAGTCCAGTAACTATCCTACAGTGCCACCAAATTTAGGAAACATCACAAAATGATGAAAGTAAAACCAGTCATTACACCCAAAAGAAATAGTAGGCATTTAGTATTTCTCGATGTAGCATAGAATCAAGAGTTGATGGTATTTCTTAGTTCTTTAGTGTTGCTATAACAGAACATCTACCAGTTAATGGCTTTAACAAAGAGAAGTTTATGCCCTCAAAGTTTGGGAGGCTAGAAATCTGAGTTCAGAATGCTTGCTTCAGAGAAAGACCCTTGTCTCCTTTCAGCATCTGTAGGCCAGCATACCTTTGAGATTTTCATATGTCTTATTATTAATCTTTGTATCTAGGTGCTTCACAGTGTAGAGGTCCCAGGTGTAAAGGATGCACTGCACTCCTGATTCTTCTTCCTTAGGGGTAGTTGTTACATGCCATGGAGTCAGTTCTGACTCACAGTGACCCTACAGGGTTTCTGAGAAAAGGCTGGTGGGTTTGAACCATTAGGTCCCTCTTTCTCAGCTCATTTCTGTCTCCTTTAACATCTCAAAAGAGATTGACTCAACATACATTCTAATCTGATTGATTGCATCTGGTCTCATTAACATCACATTGTTGTTGTTAAATGCCATTGAGTCAGTACTGACTCATAGTGATGCTATGGACAACAAAGGAGCCACCACTCATCTGTCAATTTGTCCTACTCTGGTGGCTTGTCTGTTGCTGTGATTCTGGAAGATATGCCACTGATATTTTAAATAACAGCAGGGTCACCCATGGTGGACAGGTTTCAGATGAGTTTTCAGAAAAAGACAGACTAGGAAGAAGGAGTGATGAACTACAACAAAATGTTTAGTCACTGAAAATGTTATGAATAGCAGAGAAACACTGTCAGATATAGTGTCGGAAAATGAGTCCCTCAGGTTGGAAGGAACTCAAAATGGGACTGGGGAAGAGCTGCCTCCTCAAAGTAGAGTTGACTGTGATGATGCGAATGGAGTAAAGCCTGTGGGAGAAAAGTCCATGGGACTTTCATTTACTGATGGGGCACAATTCAAAATGAAGAAAAACACTGTAAACATCCATTAATAATTGTAACATGGAATGTATGAAGTATGAATCTAGGAAAATTTGGAAATTGTCAAAAATGAAATGGAACACATAAAAATTGATATCTTAGGCATTAGTGAGCTGAAATTGATTGGTATTGGCCATTTTGAATCTGACAACCACATGGTTTACTATGAAAGGAATGACAAATTGAAGAGGAATGGTGTTGCATTCATTGTCAAAAAAACATAACCAGGTCAGTCTTGAGGTACAATGCTGTCTGTGATAAGATAATATCCATTCACCTACAGGGAAGCCCAGTTAATACCACTATTGTTCAAATGTACATATCAACCACTAAAGCCAGTGAGGCTGAAATAGAAGAATTCTACCAACTTCTTCAATTTGAAATTGATCAAACATACAATCAAGATGTATTGACCATTACTAGTGATTGGAATGCAAACGTTGGAAACAAAGAGGGGAGTATCAGTGGTTGGAAAATATGGCCTTGGTGATAGAAAGGATGCTGGAAATCACATGATAGAATTCTGCAAAATCAATGATTTACTTATTTCAATACCTTCTTTAGATAGCATAAGATATGATTATACACATGGACCTCACAAAATGGAATACACAGAAAGTAAACTAACCTTATCTGTGGAAAGAGATGATGGAAAAGTGCCATATCATTAGTCAAAACAAGGCCAGGGGCAGATGTGGAACAGGCAATCAATTACTCCTATGCAAATTCAAACTGAAGGTGAAGAAAATGAAAACAAATCCACGAGAGCCAAAATATGACCTTGAATATATCCCACCTAAATTTAGAGATCATCTGAAAAACAGATTTGATACATTAAACACTAAAGACTGAAGACCCAAAGAGTTGTGGGATGACATCAAGAACATCATACATGAAGAAAGCACAAGTTATTAAAAAGACGAGAAAGAAGGAAAACATCAAAATGGATGTCAGAAGAGACAATGAAGCATTAGCATCATAGAAATGAGAATTTGCAATCACAGTCACATCAGATCATATCATGGAGTGAGGAATTACATTATATTTTATCTCATCATGGGTAATTGTTGTTCTGTTGTTGTTCGGTGCCATCGAGTTAATACCAATTCATAGTGACTCTATGTACAACAGAACAAAATACTGCCCAGTTCTGGGCCAACCTCATGGGAAATGAATATATAGTAAATACTGAACTGCTGAAAATCTAAGTCCAGACAAGTTGACAAAAAATCTTAACTATCATAGTATCAAAAGAAGTCTGTACTGCATTAAATATATTGGTGAAAAACAAGTTTCCAAGAATTTATATAATAACAAATGAAATGCTTTAACAAACAGATGCAATGCTGGAAGTACTCAGTTTGCTAAGAGATTTGGAAGGCCTTCACCTGGTCAACTGACTGAAAGAGATCCATATACTTTTCCATTGCAGTGAAAGGTACCTGACAGAACATGGAAATTATAGAATAAAATCATTATTATCACATGAAAGTAAAGTTTTATGAGGATGATTTTTAAATAGTTACATCAGTTTGTTGTTGTTATGTGCGGTGTAGTCGGTTTCCACTCATAGCGATCCTGTACAGAGTTTCTGAGGCTGTAAATCTTTACAGGAGCAGAAAGCCTCATTTTTCTCCCGCGGAACATCTGGAAGTTTTGAACTGCTGACCTTGCGGCTCGCAGCCTGATTAGTAACCACTATGCTACCAGAGCTCCATTAGTTACATCAGTAAATGTCAGTAAACTGTCAGAAATCCAAGTCTGATATCAAACAGGATGTGAAAGAAGGGATATCAAATTGATCTTCACTGAAATCAGAGAAAACCAGAAATATTTTACCTGTATTTTATTGACTAAGTAATGACATTTGATTGTGTGGATCAAAACAAATTATGGATTGCATTAGGAAGAAGAGGAATTCCAGAATACTTAATTCTACTCATGTAGAACCTGTAGGTAGACCTAGAGGCAGGCATTTAAACAGCTCAAGGGATACTGTATGTTTTAAACTAAGGAATGGAGTGTGTCAGGATTGTATAATTTCACCATCCTTATTAAATCTGTATATTGAGAACATAATTGTAGAAACTGGATTCTATGAAGAAAAATGCTATATCAGGATTGGAGGAAGACATATTAACAACTTGTAATATGCAGGCGACACATCCTTTCTTCCTGAAAGGAAAAAGAATTCTAATCACTTATTGATGAAGAAGGACTACAGCCTTCAGTATGGATTGCATCTCAATATAAAGAGAAAAAAAACTCCTCAATAAGCAACAATAAAATAAATGAGAAAAGTCTGAATATGTCAATGCTTTCATATTGCTTGGATCCATAACTAGTACACATGGAAACAGCAGTCATCAAATCAAAGGACATGTTGCATTGGGAAAACATGCTGCAATACTGATTTTTAAAATATTAAAGGGTAAAGGTGTCACTTTGAGCACTAAGGTGTTAGGTGTACCTAATCCAAGTCAAGGTATTTTCTATCACCCCACATGCATACAAAGTTGGGCAATGACTAAGGAAGCCAGGAGAATTGTTGGGTTGAGTATTATGTTGGTAAAGAATATTGACTATACCATGGAATGCCAGAAGAACAAATAAATGTGTCTTGCAAGAAGTATAGCTAAAATTCTACTTCAGAAGGCGGGACTAGGTACTAGAGAAGGACATAAGATTTGGTTGCGTAGAAGGTCAGCAAAAAAAGAGGAAAACCTGTGAGGTGGATTGATACAGTGATTGTTCCACTGTGTGAAAACAGCAATGTTGGTGAAGATAGTTCAGCAAGGTTTCATTCTGTTATTGTGTTACTAGGAGTCTGAAGCAACTTGAGGATAGTTAACATAGCCAGCAACAAATATCAAATGCATTTTGCTTCTTAATTTGATAGCACATTATTAGTTTTAAAAGAGTCTTCAGGTGATTATCTTGATGATGAATTTTAATTTCTTAAAAAAAATTTACTTAGGTTTCACTTAATTACTCACTCACACCATATAAACTTTTCCTGAATCTATCATGATATGTTGTTTACTTCACTTTCTTTGTGCTTTGGAGCTATACATAAATCCTGCTGAGGAATTATGAAAGTGCAAGGAGAGACAGAGAAAGAGAGACAGACTAGAGAGAGAAAGATGGAAAGAGAGATCTCAAAAGATCTCAGTCCTCTTATTGCTAATTAAGAGCTCTTTGCTTTCTCTCCACATGGCCAATACAGCTGTTTCACATCCTATCACTGCACAGGAAACACATAAATTCAAAGACAATACTGTGCGTAGCACCTGGCTCTGGGCACACCTGCAGTGATGATAGTATATTTCATACTGTCAGTAAATTAACATTTTCAGGGGCCCAAAAGGTTTTGTTTTTTCCTCATCCAGATTCTTTCCCTGTCCCTAGTGGTAAAGAATCAGTAGTTTTGCTTCCATTTTCGTTACTAAATATATCATATTATTGTTTGCTTCACTGGTGCAGACACCTGCCTCCTGCAGTAGATGCTGTGTTCCAACTCTGAAAGATTTCCCTAGGGTTTCTCATTCAAGTATTGGCTTGTAACTATGGCTTAATATCATGTCAAAATCTCTTAAGGAAGATACAGCCTGTCAAGTCATTTCAGGATTGAACCTTCATCTATTGAGATTCTCTAGTGTCCTCTGAGTGTTTCAAGCATGAGCAGGCAAATAAAAGGCTAACAAGTCATTTGTAAAGATAATAGCTAACAGCATGCATTCTCTTTTCCCTTCCCCCCTTCCATTAAATGCTGATAAAGGAAAAGAGAGCAGACCTCAGGGACATAGTCTTCATTATTTATAAACAGGTCAGAGGAAGCTTAAAATGCTACTGTTTTAAAGATAGAAAGGGAAAAAAAATGCCTTGAATACCATATGATGGTTTCAGGTATTGCTTCAACATGGTTGAAAGATAGGATGTTAGATTTCTGAAGAAAAAGTTTTATAGGCCCAAGATTGAAATCTGTCTGCTAAAATGTATTTGTGAGTTTTAAAAAACATATTTGCTGCACTGAAAAAAAAAAAAAAACTTAATCTATTTCTTATTTCATGGTAGCTTTAGGGAATGGCTTGAGCAGCAATGGAAAATTAGATGACAGTAATGGAGTCCTGGTGTGGCACTGTGGGCTAATGCGTCAGACTGCAAAGTCATTGAACTGCAAGGTCAGTGGTTCAAGCTCACCAGCTACTCCTTGGAAACCCTATAAAGGGTCACTATGAGTCAGAATCGACTCAACAGCACTTAACAACAACAACAAATAGAGGAAAACCCTGGGGAATTTGGATTTGGGAGGTCAGGTGGTTCTATGTGTTTGAGGTAATGAAGTTTAAACAACTCATATAGGTGACATATGGATAATTTAAATTTTTATTATTTTAAAAACTCACAAATTTTAAGCATACTTTGAGAAAAAAAATGGGTGTTTTAATTCAATTTTCTTTAAACATTGTACTGAAGTACTGTGTTCTGCATGGCTAGGGTATTCTGAAAAGCTTTGTTATGAATTTTTTAAATTTGTTTTGTCTTTTGATTCATGCAAATAAAGGTATTTTAAAAACCAACTTCTCAATATTCTTAAAGTTCAGCTTTAGAGGTTGAATACACTGCCTTTAAGATTTCTATTTGTACTATAACATCAGCAGTTCAAAATTACCAGACGCTCCTCAGAAACCCTATACAGTGTCGCTATGAGTAGGAAATGACTCACTAGCACTTAACAACAACTACTTTTACTATTTGTGAAGATGGTAAAGCAAAACACAAATTTGTTAGATTCCAACTAGAACAGAGCAGTACTTCCCCATAGTGTCCAAGACTGTAATCTTTACTGAAGCAGACTGCCGTATCTTTCTCCCATTCAGTAGCTGGTGCACAAGTACACTCTGTTCAGAAAATGGGGTTCAAAATAATTCTCAGAACGGATACTTACTCAAGATAAACCTCAGGGTAATGCATGTTCTCCTTGTGGTAATAGCAAGGAGGTTGTCATGATTGTTTCAATGCCAGATATAATCAATTTAATGATTGCTTTTTATTGAAATTTAAGTTCTTTGTATTTTTAAATAAAATTTTCCTGAACTTGTTTCTCCTTGCATCACTTGATTCAGAATTGACTTAATGGCACTTAACAACAGCAACATACTTCATTGTAAAGAACTCTGATAGCATACTGGTTATGAGTCAGGTTGCTAACCTCAAAGTCAGCAGTTCTAAACAGTAATTCTGGAGGGGAAAAAGATGAGACTTTCTGCTCCCATAAAGATTTACAGCCTCAGAAACCCTGTGCAGGATCACTATGAGTCAGAA
>NW_006408581.1:493585-494797 GCF_000296735.1 Chrysochloris asiatica | reverse complement strand
TAAGATCTTATATTTCAACATTCTGAACTCGTTTTTTTTAAATATCAAATTGCTGAGGAATTATAGGCATTTTAAGCTTTTGCCTGCCAGCACGCGGCTCCCGCTTCCGTGCCCGCGCCAGCAAGTGCCTCTGCCCCCTGCAGACCTTGGAATGCAGTGCTAGAGCAACCCCACTTGGAAGGCTGCATTTCCAGAGAAAAGGAAGCATAAACTATCAAAGCCGAACAAATAGAGAGGGATATCAGTGCAGATATCAGGAAATTCGGGATACCCATGGTAAAGAGAGACTGAGAGAGGCATTTTTCATGTCATCAAATAAGGACACTACCTCCCTGCAGCCACGGCCCCCACCCCTCAACTGCCCCGGTCTAGACCAGCTCTCTGCCAAGCCGCCAAGGCTCAGGAACGCCCAAGGCATAGGCCCGCTCACTGAGGCCAAGGCCCTCCCAAGGACCAGACACTCCCACTAAGACCAAGGCCTGCCCTGAGGCCCAACCTGCCCACAGACTGGTCACAAAGGCCCATGCCCAACCAAGGCCCAACCCGCCGCGTAACCAGGTCGCTGAGGCCCAGTGCCCCTGAGACACATCCCGCCCTCAGCCTGGTCCCGGAAGCACAGGCCCCCTGAGGCCCAATCCGCCCAACCCACCTACTGAGGCCCAAGCCGCCCAATGCCCAGCTGCTGATACCCAGGCCCCCTGAGGCCCACGCCACCCGCCTGAGGCCCAACACTCCTGCAGCCCAGTTGCTGACGCCCAGGCCCCCAGAGGCCCAAACCACCTGCCCTAGTCTCAACCCATCTGCCTGAGGCCAAAACAGCCCACCGCCGAGGCCCAGGGCCCAACTGAGGCCCAAAAAAGTTACTATGAGTTAAGCAATAAGGAGAGTGAAAAGGGAAGACCACATCCTGATCACATATTCCTGGAGGTAATCAAAAAACATTAAAAAAATTACCAAAACACATAATTAATTATTAGGGTCACAAAGAAACATTAAACATGTCCAAGAAGCAAAAGCAGATGAACATATCGGCACACGTCCAGAAAAAAGATAAAATATCTGAGACAAATGAACCAGAAGTAGACCTTCTCACCATGCTGGAAGGAGGGCAGGCAGTGGAGATACCTGAGAAAGAATTCAGAAAAATGATTATAAAATGTCTCAAAACACTTTACAATGGAGTTGAGAAAAATAAGGAAGAAGTCAGAAAAG
>NW_006408581.1:468004-483680 GCF_000296735.1 Chrysochloris asiatica | reverse complement strand
AGGGACCAGTCACTGAAGAAAGATATCAGAGAAAGACACTTAACAACAACAATAAAGTAAATAACAATCAAGATAGTAACAAGTGCCATAATGTAAATTAAATTCTTAAAAATTTTAAAAAATAGAGTAAAGGATTATGAAAGTATTTTTTGTTTTGTTTTGTTTTTAATTGTGGTCTAGAATATCATTTCAGAGAGTGAGACAGTGAGAGTAAACAGTAGCAAGGCATGATATATGAATGAAAAAAAAAATCAATCACATTTTCCAAATGAGGAAAATAATTGTGGCTTAAATTAAGATAACCACAGTAGACAGAGAGGAAAGGTGAACATAGTTTATATATAGTTTGAAGATAGAAACAGCGGAATGTGCTGATAGACTGCAAGTAATGGGAGAATGAAAGGAAGGAGGCCTGGATCACTTTGTATTGATACATAGTCAGTGGTTTTGTCATCCACTGAGAAGGGAAAGATAAGGGGTTTTACAGGATATATAAGGTTTAACCAGATAGTAGAAATGAGAGGAAGATAACTCTTGAAAATAATATTTTCATATTCATATTCATTATATTTATAATAACGCTTTATGAATTAACACAATGAATGGCTATAATTTAAAATGTAGGTTTTTAATTCTAACTAGGTTCTCAGACATTTATACATAAAAGGTTCAATTCTATAGGTTCTCAGACATTTATACATAAAAGATTCAATTCTGTAGGTTCTCATTTAGACATAAAATTTTCACAATGCTATGTTTGTGTAAGAACTCACAAACTTTGATACTCAATTCATGAACCAGGGAACATTCAATTTGAAAATTAGACAAGAGTTCCAAAGCATAATGTAATGACAAGGCTTTGTAATAGGAAAACACAAGGAGTCCTGGTCTGGTACTGTAGGATAAACCAATCACAAGGTCAGTTTGAACTGAAAGGTCAGCTGTTCAAACCCACCAACCACTCCTTGGAAACCCTATACATGTTCGCTATGAGTTGGAACCGACTCGATGGCACTTAACAATATCATGCTTGGTACTTTGTTGATGGCTGTGTGGTCATTTGTTTTCAATTTGGAATTAAGGAAGAACTTGGGATAAAGTTTAACTGAGGTGTTGTAGTTAAGTGCCGTAGAATCGATTCTGACTTACAGCAACCCTGTCTAGTGTTTCCAGGAGCGACTGGTTTGAACTGAAAAGTCTTGTGTTTAGCAAGCTAGTACTTATCCTACAGAGGCACTCTCAGCAGATTGGTTCCAGTTGGTTAGTTTAGGTTTCATTCACTGGAAGAGTCAATTGGTTAACTTGGATTTACCTCAGGGGAAAGATGAATCATTTATAAGAAAGAAATTTAGGTTCCTTTATACAATGTGAGGTTCAGCAGAGGTGGCTCCATTTTGAAGCTCTGGTAGCGTAGTGGTTACAAATCGGGCTGCTAACTTTAGGGTCAGCAGTTCAAAACTACCAGACATTCCACAGGAGAAAGATGAGGCTTTCTGCTCCGGTAAAGATTTGCAGCCTTAGAAATCCTGTACAGGGTCACTATGAGTTGGAACCGAACTCCACAACACATAACAACAATGTAGATTAAGGAAGCCTGGTTTAGCTCTTGGCTGCTAACAGGTTGGAATTTGAACAGAGTCAGCTGCTCTGTGGGACAAACACTTGGTGATCTGTTTTCATAAAGATTACAATAAAGAAATCCCAGAGGAAAGTTATGCTCAGTGACAGGGGATCACTATTTTTCAAAATCAATTTGACAGAACCTAACAACAACAAAAATATAGTAAAGTTAATGGATGTTATATCATTCTGTTGGAAAAGAGACAACATAGAATAAACATAGAATTCCAAGGAAATCTATGTAGAAATTTGTTGTTGTCGTTAAGTGCCTTCAAGTTGATTCCAACCCACAGCAACCCTGTGTAGGGTTTCCAACGAGCGGCTGGTGAGTTTAAACCACCAACCTTGTGATTCAAACCAACTTTGCAGTCCAGCACATTAGACACAATGCCACACCAGGAATATGAACACTGTAGGGGGGGAAAAAAAGTTTTAAGAAGGAAGAAATTGTATACTATAAGATCCAATAAGGTGAGAATTTAAGTCATTATTGCTCAGGCTGCTTTCCTTCTTAGAGTGACTGTAAAACTAAACGTGTTTTAGCAATTCAAATGATTTCTCTTAGAAGGCAGAATTAAATTCACAAAGCCTTCATTGACCACTTCAGGATATTGAAAGGAAAAAGGATAGGAGCTGGATAAAAAACATGCCATATACTTTAAAAAATGCTTCTCTACTTGGCTTAAAAATGAACCAGTAAATTTATGTTCTTACACAGATATATAGGAAAAATGCCAAGATAAAGCTTTCCAATATTTTTTTCTTATGAGTTTGGGTTATTTATACAAGATGCAGTTACACAAAAATCAATTAATGTGATCTTAACTAGTAAGTTAATTATCACTATGATAGTTTGTTTATGAAAACTGGTAATTAATTAAATTGCCTACAACAAACATTCTAACAAATTGAACTTCTATTAACAATCATATTGAGAGTAAATTCAATTATCATTACAATTATGTAAAGGAAGTTCTTCAGTATTGAGAGCCTCAAGGCTAAGATTACATTTCACAGACAACGAAAACAAAACTTTAGTAATTTAGAGAGAAAAGAAACTTAATTTTAACAATATGGTAGACATTTTGTTTTGAAAATCTCCTCATTAGTCAGACTTAAAAATATTCCTTAAAATATATTTTTAAAAATGAGGTTGTAAGAAATGAAAGTAAGAGTAGTATAAGGGCTAAAATAGGAATGAAGAGATAAAAGGATGGTTAGATGGTGCTGACAATGCAGTTCTTCTAGAATTTTATGTAGCTGATTGTAGTAGCCAAAATACTAATTTTATAGTCATATGGAATAGGATATTTAGTCATGACTAGAACACAGAGAATTAGATTTGAAATTTCTACCTAAAGTAAGGTTCCATGAAAGATTACTGCATCATACTATTAGAGAAAAGCAAAACAAAACAAAAATAACTGGCAATATAAAACAAAAATAAGGTTTCTATGTCTTCCTCAAGCTTTGTTTAAGGAAAACTAAAGTTTTGCGAATACATACATTGGAACACAGGCCAGAATTTCAAATAATCTTGTGATTTAAAGTTGATCTATCTGCAATTCTGAAATATACTGATAACTTAATGATAGAGGTTCTTGGTTGGTAAAATATGATACAAGGATTAAGCGCTAACACTGACAAAAACACAAATTTAAACCCTAAGCTTTTCTATAGACAAATTGTCAGAAAACATTAACTCATAAGGCAAAATTATAATAAACTAAAAGAATAAAGTCACCACCAAATGGCAATTTAGAAAATATAAATTAAATTCTCATATTCTAGATAAAATGAATGTGGAAATTGTGTGAATTTTTCAGAGTTACTAAATTCTAAGGTACTTATATTAATTAGAAAAGAAGTCGAAATATTAACTTTAGAGATTTAATATGTAAGGAAGTTAGCAGTTTAAAAATAAACAGCTCTAATAATAGATAGTGAGCATATATCAATCACACAGTAGAAGGTAAGAAAATTAAATATAAAAATAAGATTTAATTAATCCAAAACAAGACAGTAAAGATAAGGCAATTAAAAATACAAAACTAGATACCAGGAAATAAAAATCTCAGTACATCATTTTCTCAGAATGAAGAAATGATCTAAAAATACCAGTTTAAAAAGAAGGCCAGATTGTAAAAGAAAGCATAATCAAAGTCCTGTACATTTAGCCATATGTTACACTAGCAATTCTGAAAGTCTGTTAAGAATTGAACTATGTCCCAAAAAATATGTGTTGTAAATCATATCCCTATACTGAAGACTGGCTCTTTGAAATCATCACCTACTCAGTAGATGGAAAAATATTTCAGTCTGCTCAGGAAAAGGTTAATCCAATTTACTGCCACCAAGTCAATTTCAACTCATAGTGACCCTATATAGGGTTTCGGAACCTGTAAACCTTTACAGGAGCAATACACCTCCTCTTTCTGACTCCAAGTAACTGGCAGATTCAAATTCCTGACCTTGTCATTAACAGTCCAGTGCATAACCCACTATGCCACCTAGACTACAACCATAAAGACTGTTGTTGTTGCCATTAAGTGCCTTAGAAATTCTCTGGAACTGTTCTACTGTATCCTTTAAGTTTGCTATGAGTCAGATTCAAATGAAAGGCAATGAAATATTTAAGGATGTAACCCCATTTGGGAATAAACTTTCATTTGTTATATTTATTAGATGTTATCCACATTTGTTGTGTCTTAATCAAATCCGCGGGAGAAAGATGAGGCTTTCTGCTCCAGTAAAGATTTACAGCCTCAGAAACCCTGTACAGGGTCGCTATGAGTAGGATCCGATTCCACGGCACATAACCACCACCACCACCAATCAAATCACTTGTTGCTATTAACAACTGTCAGGTCAGTTTTGATTCACAGTGACCCTGTATAGGATTTCCAAGGAGCAGCTGGTGATCTTGAATCACCAGCCTTGAGGTTGAAACCAACTTTACAGCCCAGTGCAATACTGGCAGTGCCACACAGAGAGGCAACCAAAGATGAGGAAAGACAGATGTCATGCAACATGAAGATCACCAGGGAACTTTGGAAGAGAAGTTATAGAGACATGAAACTTCCATCAAAGCTAATTCAAAGAGAAAACCTTTCCCTAGAATTGGAGCCCTGAATTTGGACTTTAGGGCTCTTGAACTGAGAGAAAATAAAATTTTCTTTCTTTCGTTTTTATGTTCCGTTGTGAAATATGTGATACTTTACATGGGAAAACATTAATTTTACATTCCTCTTATCATATATCATTTCATTGTTATGGTTACAATCCCCTCCATGCATCATCAACCAACCAAAGGGTATGCCCTGCAAGCCTTCCCCCCAGTCATTAGCGTTAGCACACATCCCATCTCCCTCTGTAGGTCTAAAGTCCCCAGCTTCTCCATCTCTCCACGTCACCGTCTCTGCCTCCAACTATGGCATCACTGTTTCTCTGCGTAGGGTCCCGCTCTCCACTCTTCTCCCTGATGGTCCCAGCGCCCTCCGCTGCTAGACTGCAAAGTCAATCACTCCGCTCCTTTTGCTACCAAATATCTACCTTTACATGTCCAACCCTCACAATCAGTTCTGATAATAATTATTCATTATTTTATCACAAGAGACCTATCTGCATCTCCTTTCATCAGCCCCACCTAGACAGATTGGATACTACTCAGTGGAGATTCTACCTTCCTCCACACCCTCTGGATCTAGGCTCCCTCTTGAAAGCTTGTAAACCAGTCATTTCTTGCCTTTGTAGCCTCCCCACCCCCCATTTTGAGTAGCCAATATCCAAGTTGCCCATCCCTGTCTACTATGTGTATGAATGGGGTGGGAATGATCCTCACTGTAAAGATTTGTTCCCTCTTTTGAGCTACTGCATTCAAAGGTGTAGGTCAAATTCAAACTTCTTAAATATCCCTGTCTATGTGGTTCTGAGTTTTGGAACTCTGTCCTGAATCTGCTTTGCCTGGTATTCTGTGGTATTGTTGACAGCTAACCTCACTGCACCTCCACCCTAGTCTCCATCAAGCCTTGCCTCCAAACTTTTCTTTCTTAAACCTATATTTATACTTACAGTAATTCTATTATAGTAGCAGGAGATAACTAAGACAAGTGCATTTATCCTAAAATATGATTCATTTCTTCAGGTTTTGTTGCTCTGAAGCTAAAAAAAATAGCTCAAAATGTGGAAAGGAAGAAAGGATGCAATTACCTGGTATTAGAATATACTTCTGCAGCAAGAGAAAGTATATACATGCAAAAAAAGGGTGGCTTCAAGCCATATGGTTGTGGGTGTGGCTATTATAATAATCAATGAAAGAAGTAAATATGGTCTCAATGAATTGATGATGGGAAAAAAAAAATATATATATATATAATGTAAAAAGAAAGCATTAAACAAGGAATATTGTAAGGCATAAACTAGCTTAATTGTACTATGAACTTAAAAAGAAAAGCATATGCAGAATGCCTTTTATATGTTTAATGTTTAAAAGTTGGTTGTGGAATTATTCAAGATAAGAAATAAAGGCGAGTTAGTAGGCTATACAATACTCAATTTATTTCCAGTATTGGATAGAAAAATTCCAAGAAAACAAGGAGCTTACATGCACAGAATTCCTCACCTTAAAAATTATGGGTGATACTTGATAAAGTTTACATTTCACATAAAAATTTAAAATCCAACATTGCTAATGACATGCAGATTTATCTTATAAGTTACACAATTAATGCTATCACTACCTATAAAAGAAAATATTTAGTTATGAGTAATTTGTTGTTGAAATTTTATCACTATGTACATTACAGAAAATCTACTCAATTAGGCACTGAAACAGATACAAAACTTTTTAAAAACATACACAAACCATACTTTAGAGAACAAGATCCTATATTTTCCCTAAATTTTAGAGTTTTGATATTTATACTTAGAATTATGTTACTAAAAATTCTATATTTTAATATTAGTTGCTTCAATCTTTGTTTTAATAACTAGCAATGATTTCTCATTATAGTTTAACATTTACTCCTTGTTTCATAGGGTTAGCAATTTATCTAATATTAGCAAAGCTACATTTTCTTACATTTTTGTTTCCTTTGGCTAATATTTGTCTATTTTTATTTTTCCAATCCACTACATTTAGTCTTTGGATGGTGTGTGTGTGTTGTTGTTAAGTGTTGTCAAGTCAGTTCTGACTCATAGCAACACTATGTAGGGTTTCCGAGGCTTTAAGTCTTCATGATAGCAGAAAACCTCTTGTGTGTATTTCCTAAGTCACATACTTCAAGAACTGACTTTGGGGAAAAGAGGGAAGAAACAGACGCTTAAATATCAATATGGTTGTTGTTGTTGTTAAGTGCTGTTGAGTCAATTCTGACCCATAGAGATCCAGTATAGGGTTTCGAAGGAGCGACTAGTGAGCTTGAACCGCTGACCTTGCAGTTCAAGCCGACTTCGCAGTCCTGCGCATTAACCCACAGTGCCACATCACTAGCAATAAGTAATATTTTCAACAACTAGAATTCTAAAATACAAACAAATACAAGAAGTATAATTTTAATTGTTTTAAATGAAATCACTGTATCCCAGAAGCAACATAAAATTATCCAGATGTCTTCAACTTTGTACTGAGTTTCTTACCTATACTAATTATTATGCTTTTTAAAGTTACATTTTTGGTTAATATAACAGGCATTGCTGATAAATTATTTATCACATGAGTTCTATTTTTAATCTAATTCTTTGTTTTTAAATAGTGGTATTTTATTGAAACATATTTTCTTGGGATATTTTACTTTAAGAGAAGGTAGATTTCCTTTTTTGTTAGTTGTTAAATGTTTGAAAATTATGTAATATATTGATTGTCATCTAAATGTTCTGAAGTTATAAAATTATAAGTAGTATAAACTAAAATCAACATTTTACGTATGTGTTTTTCCTTTAAGACATATAAAAGTTGCTTTAGATATATTTTCAGGAAAAGAGTTTTCATATTATAATCTTGGACATATTTCCCTAGTCATTCTTAAAATGAATTGAATTTTATTTTCTCTAAGTACCAATAAATAAAGGAAGCCAAATTTATAAATTTTTCAGAAAGTCCCCGGAGTCCTACAAACATTTTGTCATTTTTATTATTGAAACTTTTTAATTCTTCTTCATGAAATAAATAGAAACAGCTAAGATTGCTTTGCCAAATAGCCCTTGCCATTTGAAACTTAAAAAAAGAAAGAAAAAACTTGTGTGTGTGTGTGTGTGTCAGACAGAGAGAAGTAGAATTATTTTAAAGGGAAGGGAGAATGAATTTTGAAGTTATTTTGAAATAATATACCAATTTTGAAATATAGATTGTAAGAATTAATTGTATCATGATGTGTGCCTAAACACTGAACAGTAGTGCCAATATCGAGTAATTCTAGCATGTTGTTGATGCTTGGTGCCATTCAGTTGGTTCAAATTCATAGAGACTTTATGCACATCATAAGGAAATACTGCACAGTCCCTGCTATCCTCACAGTTGTTACATTGTTACTGTCATGGTGTCCATACATCTCCTTGAGTATCTTTGTCTCTTTCCCTGATGCTCCATTTTAAAAAGCATGATGTTTTTCTCCAGGTACTGATCATTCCTGACAATGTGTCCAAAGAACAAAAGAAAGTCTTGCCATAATGACTTCTAAGGAACATTCTGTCTGTACTTCTTCCAAGATAGATTTGTTCTGCTTTTATTTTTGATGTTCTGGCACTCTATGGTATTTTCAATATTCTTTACCAACACCATAATTCAACGCATAAATTCTTCTGCAGGTTTTCATACTCATTGTCTAAATTTCACATGAAGATGAGGCATTTGAAAATCCATGACTTGGGTCATGCAAGCTTTAGTTCTCTAACATCTTTGCTCTTCAATTCTTTAAAGAGGTCTTTTGCAAAATATTTTGCTGTTTTTATTGTCTAATCTTTTAAATAAATTTTAAATGAATACAAACAGCAAAGAATGCTTTGTCAAAATAGGCTTTCCTTGAAATTTGAAATTAGAAAAAAAATCATGTGTGATGGTATGTGTATGTTTCTCTCTCTGTGTGTATGAAAGACAAAAAGAAATAAGCACAGAGAGAGAGAAACTAGAATCATTTTAAAGTGAGAATGTATTTAGAAATCATTTTAAAATAATGTATTATTTTGTGGTATAAAGATAGTTAGAATTGCTAGTAAAATGATGTGTGCTAAAACACTGAACAAGTAGGACAATGTTATAGTTTCAAATAATGGAGACCTTTTTGTAATTTTCTGAAAACTATAACTTTAAATTTCTCAATAGGCCTAGAATGGGTTTAGAATTTTATTTTTCTGTTCAGTCAGCTGACGGGTTATTCTGATAGTGTTTACAGCATAGATCATCTTTCTTACTTTGAAGTCAATTTCAGGATGTGGAGAATGAAAATGAAGAGTGGAGAAAAACAAAAATGTGTTATATATATAAATAGGGTCACTATGAGTCAGAACTGACTCACTGGAACCAGATACTTGTTTTTTGCTATCACCTTGATTCTACTTGATTCTATATATAGTCTATAGATATATTTTTCTTGTTATATTTTTGTTTTTTTAAAATAACACTGTCAAGAACTCATACATGTTATTGAGAGTACTATCAATTTTTGTTTAATGTGTGAGGTCAATTTTGAAATAGAAATATTTAGTGAGACAATCTTTTTTAGCATAAAATGCAAAATGGTAAGGTATTGTACCAGTAAGATACAATAGATAATAGGAAAATTTAAAAAGCAGGTTTTCAAATTAGATTCTATGCACTAATTTCATGAATCTAAAATTTCCTCATCTCATGAATCTAAAATTTCCTCATCATATGAGAATATAACATGGTTGAAAGATTAGTATACATAGAGGACTATGCCTCAGAGAACTGATATGTGGCCCCAAGATTTATAGCACTTGGCATGTGATTTCAACCTGGAAAAAAAAAAAAAAAATCAGAGCTTGTTTTACTTCCTGGTTTAGTCATTTAGAAAAATAAATTTTTCTGTTAGACTCCTGGTGTGGTACTGTAACATAAGAACTGGAGTGCAAACCACTAGGTTTGTTATTCAAACTTATCAGCTACTCGTCGGAAACCCTACACAGGGTGAGTCAGTACCAGCTATACAGCTTTACAACAACAACAGCAATGCTCAGCCTGCACCTGAACGTTTGGTCAAGATAATTCTTTGTCTTTTAGCAGACACATACAAAAGGAGATCTGTATTGAACTAATTTAAAATCATATGATAGGCTATGAAGGAAGGCAATGGGGCCAACAGAGAGTGGAGCAGACCACACTGAAAAGTCAACAGCGAAAAGAAAGCTGCAAATCTTAGGAAAATGCATCATTGTGCTTATGAAAAATACAATTGAGAGGTCCTAAAAGGAGAAAATTAATCTTTAAACATCTGCCATGCTGACAGACTCAAGAACATATTCACAACCCTACTTGATCAGAAAATGTCCTAGAAATTGCCTATTCCCTCTTTTTCTCACTGATATTTTGTTGCTAGGTGGGTTATAAATTCCAGCTATCAAAATGAGAGAGGAGTACAAATACAGGTCAGAAAGAAGTAAAAGTTGGCAACACATCCTTCGCGGCAGTAGACCCAAATATATAGTTGTAATTTTGAAATGTAAATTTTTACCTGCTATTTTGCTACATTGCATCTCAATGCAGAGAAATAAAAATTCTCCACAACTGGACCAATAAATAACATCATGAAAAAGGAGAAAGGAGTGAAGTTGTGAAAGACTTCATTATGTGTAATGCCATAATCAGAATTCATGAAAGCTGCAGTCAAGAAACCAAACAGCAGACTGCATTAGGCAAATCTGTTGCACAAACCTCTTCAAAACGTTGAAGAGCAAAGATATCAGTTTGTGGACTGAAGTGTGCCTAGCTCAAAATAGTCTTATGGGCATGTGAAAGTTGTACAATTAATAAGCAAGCCTGTAGAAGAATTGATGTATTTGAGTTATGGTGTTGGAGGAGAATATTGAAAGTACCACGAACTGCAAGAAGAACAAATAAAACTGTGTTGGAAGAAGTACAGTTAGAATGCTCCTTAGAAGTCAAGATGGTCAGACTTCATCACTCATACTTTGGACACATTATAAGGAGGGACCAGTCCCTGGAGAAGGACATCATGTTTGGTAACATAGATGGTCAGCAAAAAAAGGAGTGCCCTCATCAGGATGGATTGACTCAGTGGCAGCAGCAGTGGGCTCCTGCATAACAATTGAGAAGATGGAGCAGGATTTGACCTTGCTTAGTTCTGTTGTTCGTGGGATCTCTATGACTCTACATGGACTCTATGGCACCTAAAACAACATAATAGTTGTAAATACCTTAGAAGACTCAATGGAGACTATACTCATGATTTAAAGCAATTGTATGCATTTTTATTAGGCAATAGTGAGAAGAGAAGTATATTTGTTGTTGTTAGGCGCTATGAAGTGAGTTCTGACTCATAGCAAAGCTGTGAACAACAGAACCAAACACTGCCCTGTCCTGCACCTTCCTCACAATTGTTATGTTTGAGCCCATTGTTATTGCCACTGTGTCGATCCATTTCGTTGGTGATCTTCTTATTGATTAAGTGTAGGGTTATCTTAAAATATGAGTGGAAATAGTTGGTACTGCCACTTTATGAATGTATTTTAAAGGGTCTGTATAGAAAAAATAATGTATTAAAATATTTCTGATAATATACTTGGAATCATGCTTATTTGTCATATATGTATATATGTTTGTATATGTATTTATTTGTTTTTATACAATATGATAAATCTTAATGAGGCAGGTACATTGGAATAATTTACATGAACTGATGACTCTAAATACTCATTTTATCTGTCTCTGATACATGTCATATTTTAGTCATTCTACCCAAATAAGCACAACTAGTTACCAAATTTTATGTAGCTCTTATAAGATTTTATGCTTTTTACCAAAGAGAATTAGGTTCACCTGAATAGAACTTCCCCAGAAGGAAAAGGAAGACTTGAACATAAAACAATTATCTACTTCTCACTTTCTCTCTCAATTATAATTCACATTTACTCAAGATATGATTAGTTTGTACTGATTCCATCATAGATTGCTATGTGCTATAAGGAATTCACATATAGCCTCAAATATATTACATCAGTCATTCCAAAGTTTTCAAACGTTCAACTCATACTTTTTTTTCAGCAAATAATTAAAAAACTGTAACTAGAAATAGGAACACATACATTAAAATTTAAATAATATTGTATTCTTTTAACAAGGGAGCGTGATGGCTCCATAAGATAAGGACTGGACGGTGAACCACAAGGTCTGTGGTTTGAGCCCACCAGCCACTCAGCAAAAGAAAGATGAAGCTTCCTATTCATGCAAAGATTTGAAAACTTGGAAACCTCAGAAGATTTGAAGCCTCAAAATGGACTCGATGGAACTTAACAACAACTTTTAACAGAAGTTGTATCAAGACATAAACATTAGAATAACTTGATGGTCTAAAACTGTACCCACTAAATGTGGAACTATAATCAAGATGCTCTCCTTCTTACAATTTCTTGAACATGCCAAGTCTGCTACAGATGTAGGTGATTCACAATGCTTTTTTCCAAGTCTAGAATGTTATCCCACACATATTTTTAAATCTCTTGTTTATTTAGGCTTCTGCCAAAATATACTTTGTTGTGAAAATCTTCCATAAACCCCTTATTTAAAAATACAAGACAAAAACAATCTCTATCACTGTCTTATCCCTTGCTCTATATTTTCTCACCTAACTTATCTTATCATTACATTGCATACATATTTATTCCTATTTTCTTGGTTGTTTTCTTTGTTTCATTCTATAATTTCTATGAGAAATGGGAATTTGTCTTATTTATATCCAGATCCCAATTGCCTACAATAGTCTGGAACATAATTAGATACTCAATTACAATTTGTTGAAGAAATGAATAAATAAACTCCCTTAGGAAATCATGTTTTTTTTCCTAATCAATTTGGTTAGGCTACTAAAAATTGTGTTTTATATCTACAGATTTTTTAGACTTCATAATTCTATAAAAACAAGATTCTGTTTTATGAAAACTCAAAAGAATTAATCATATTCAATTATAGGATGCGGAACTTTGAGCCAACTATGAACTTGATTATCAGGCTTAGTCTTGGTTATAGAAATGTTGTTGTCGTCATTGTTACATGTTATGGAGTCTGCTGTGACTCATAGTGACCCTGTATATGGTTTCTGAAACCTTTGTAGGAACAGAACACCTCATGTTTCTCTCACAGTGTGACTTCTGGGCTCAAACCAACTGCTGACTTTGGGTTTTAAGTACAATGCTCATCCTACAAAGCCACCAGCCTTCTTAGTATATAAATGTAGTGTTGTTATTAAGTGCCTTCAAGTCATTTCTGACCCATAGCAACCCTGGATAGGGTTTCCAAGGAGTGGCTGGTGAGCTTTAACCACCAACCTTGCAGTCCAGTACATTAACCCACAGCGTCACACCAGGACTGCAGGCCAGCTGTTAAATATCAGAAATTTAAGTATTATTAAGCAAAGTATAGCATGAATATATCTTTACAAATTCTTCTCACTTCCATGTCTTAATTTGGAAAAGCAATTGTTAGGTGCCATCCAGTTGATTATGACTCACAGCAACCCTGAATAGGGTGTCTGAGGACCTTGTGGTTCAAAATCTGGCCATTTGCTCCCATAACGATTGCTTCTTGAGAAACCCTATGGGTAGTTCTGTGTTATATAGAGTTGCTGTTGTGGTTGTAAAGTGCCATCGAGTCGGTTCCGACCCATAGTGACCCTGTATTGGGTTTCCTAGGAGCAGCTGGTGAGCTTGAACTGCTAACTTTGCAGTTCAAATGACTTTGCAGTCTGGCGCATTAACCCACAGAGCCATACCAGGGTTACTAAGAGTCAAAATTGACTTGATGGTACACACCTGCAAGGACCTTCGTTGTGATTGGTTTCATAGACGCTTGGAGGTACACTTATTACAGAAAGTATTGTAACACGTTCTCTGCTCCTTTCTTACTTACGTCATTTTTAAACGACATGTTTAGTATTTTTGTTTTGTTTTGTTTTCTTCATAAGTCACTATGGTTCTTTTAGGCAGAGAAATGATAACTTCTTCATTATGAAATTTTGCTTTCTTAAAGATTACTCATCAATTTAATTTTTTCTTATACCTCTGTAGTCCTAAATAAATACACAAGCACTTCTAAATTTCTGGAAAAGTAGTTTGTGTTGAAAATCCAATGTAACATACTCTGAGTGTGCTGAGCTCAACTGATTATGGAAAATTGCCTTTTTTTTTTGATGAAGTAATCTGCATCTACATTTTGTTACTATGGTAAAAACAGCTTCCTCCAATTTGTTTTATGAGAATGTTGGTACTTTGGAAATGATGTATACTTATTTTAGAGAAAAAATATATTTTGAATAATAGTATTTCCTTTCAAAAACGAACCTGTTTCTCAAAATTTCTTAAAGTACGTTCAATAGATTTCTTTAATATTTTGTTTTTCAACTATTGGTTTTATAGCTAAATCAGTAATAAATTAATTTAATATTTATAAATATCAATTTTTATGTCAGAAGGAGTCATTATTTAATACTTGTCAATTAAACTATAACAATAAAATCTCAGATGTACATACACATATATCATATACATCATTGTACACAACTTTAGTGTTTCATATATATAACAAATTTTTTTACAAGTTTGAGATTTATTTATTTATTTATTTTTGAAACCATCTAGCTACTTAAGCACTCAAAAAATCTGGTCATATTTAGTTAGAAACAGAATGTGGCCACCAAGAAAAATTTGCTCTCTATTCTACTGTTCCTAGCATTAAAATGAACACTGTGATTCATTCTGAGAGTTACATCTGAGTGGATAATGCATCTACAGATACTTTTTCAGACTTTATTCACACCTGATATTTCAGATGCTTTGCAGCTTAGAAAAGTAATACAAACAATAGGCACTATGGCAAATAGTCTGGCTTTATTGTTGGACAGACCTGTCTCTTACTTGCTTTGGGATTTTAGAATTTATTTAACTTTGGGGTCTCTGTTTTTAAATTATTGTTGTTGTTGTTGTGTGCCGTGGAGTCAGTTCTGACTCATAGCGACCCTGTACAGGGTTTCCAAGTCTGTAAATCTTTACGGGAGCAGAAAGCCTCATATTTCTCCCGCCGAACAGCTGGTAGTTTCGAACTGCTGACCTTGCGGTTCACAGCCCGATTCGTAACCACTACGCTACCAGAGCTAATAGGCATTTAGTAATACGTGGTCATTAATATTACCTCTGCCCTCAGTAACTAGTTGGATGATTATACGTTTGGGGGGAAAAAAACCACATACAAAATAAGTGCATTGTGAGATAAAATTAATATAATATTAAAAAGTTAGCCAAAACAACTAATTTTTGGAGTAGAATATGACCTTCGGTTGATGAGCTTTCAGAGGACTGTTGTTCTTGTTGTTGTTGTAAAATGCCTTCAAGTCAGTTCTGAGTCATAGCGAACCTGTGAAGGGCAGGAAGCCTAATCTTTTTCTTTCTTAGAAGCTGGTGGATTCAAACTGCTTACTTTGTGCTTTATAGTCCAGTGCTTATTGCATGGAGACACTGTGCTCCGCAGAGAGGATAGGAGATCAGTAAAATCTTCTGGACAAAATGACACTTGAATCAAATCCTGAATTCAACAAACTAATTATTGAGATTAAATTATCCTGAGTAAGACTATGTGGCGTGTACTGGGCATGAGTACAAAGTTGTTGTTGTTGTCGTCAGGTGCCATCGAGTTGGAACCAACTCATAGCAACCCCATGCACAGCAGAACGAAACAATATCCGATCCTGGGCCAACCTCACTACCGCCACCACACTTGAGTTCATCAATGATGCCACCTGGCCAATCCATCTAGTTAGGGGTCTTCCTCTTTTTCTCTGACCCTCCACCTTACCCAGCATGACATCCTTCTCCA
>NW_006408581.1:465863-467258 GCF_000296735.1 Chrysochloris asiatica | reverse complement strand
CTAGGTACAGATTTCTTAGAAGTACAATTAAGTGTTCTGGAATACTCATACTTCTCAATGTTGTCCATAGCTTGTCATGATCCACACAATCGAAAGTACAAAGTTAACTGAGTATAATTCCCATTCTTGGTGTGAGCTAGTTAAGTTACAATAATTACAAGTAAATCAGCAATTACACTTTAATACAGTAAACAACACCTTTAAGTGAACAGGAAGGAAAAGGACTAATGAATACTTTCTGTTTGCGTGTGTGTGTATGAAATTTAGGAAGCATAAAGGAGTGCTCATGTGGTACTATAGGATAAGCACTGGTCAATGGTTTAAACCCATTAGCTCCTACTTGGAAACCCTTTACAGGGTTGCTTTGAAAATCAACTTGATGGCAGTTAACAATAACAACAAGCTCCCCCCAAAAAAATTATGATTGATTTTCCCCTAATCATATTGAGTTAAAAACAGGGGTCGGGTATTGGGAAATACTTGTGATCTATGTTGAATGTGCTTTATAGAGTCTTAGTTATAGAAAAAATCTGCTTTGTAGCAAGGACCCTTTAGTAAGCCACAAGAAAACAGGTGATATTTTCACTTCCTAAAGGAGCTCTGCTAGCATAGTGATTACGAATCGGGCTGTGAGCCTGAAGGTCAGCAGTTCGAAACTACCAGCTGTTGCGTGGGAGCAAGATGAGGCTTTCTGCTCCCGTAAAGATTTACAGCCTCGGAAACCCTGTACAGGGTCGCTATGACTCGGAACCGACTCCACGGCACATAACAACAAGAACAACTGTGAACCACAAGGTCAGCTGTTCAAACTCACCAACGGCTCAAACTCACCAGCTGCTCCTCAGAAACTCTGTATAGAGCCGCTATGAGTCAGAATTGACTTGATGGTACTTAATAGCAACGACAACAACAACTCCTATTCTAAAGGATACCAGGTGGCATTGTAGGGTAAGCAAAGGATTGCTAACTGCAAGGTCACCAGTTCAAACCCTGCATACACTTTGCAGGCAAAAGATGAGGATTTCTCCCCTTGAAAAGGTTTACAACCTTTGGAAATCTGCACACAACTGCTATGAATCAGGATCAACTCAATTGCAGTGAGGTCTAAGGTCTCTAATCGATACAGAGGAGGCTTGGAAAAAATCCATTATTTTTAATTCCATTTTTTCACAAACTTTAAAAAAATCTCCTCATATTTTCCTTAGATTTTGTTATCACAGGTGACTCAACTATGACCTTTTTAAGTAGCACAATCACTGGAAATACTGCTAGCCACTTTCCATATACCTAATGTAATTTACTTATGAAGATTAAAGAGCACAGCCTTCGATATGGATTACATCTCAATGTCAAGAAAACAAAAATCCTCACTACTGGACCAATAAACAACATTCT
>NW_006408581.1:459020-465193 GCF_000296735.1 Chrysochloris asiatica | reverse complement strand
GACAACAACAACAATGTAATTTAACTTCATGTTATCTCTTCTAAAGTAATAAGTAGCCAGTTGCAATAGAATTAGTTATAACTCATGGTGACTTTAGGCATATTAGAGTAGAACTGTGCTCTATAGGGCTTCCACTAGCTGATTTTTTAGAAGTAGATTGCAAGGGATTTCTTCTGAAGCACCTATGGGTGAATTCAAATCTCCAAGTTTTCAGTTAGCAGCAAAGTGTGTTAACTATTTGTACAGTCCAGAAATTTTTTTAAGGTCAAGTTATGATAAGATATTATTGATTAATAATTCTTCCAAGTGGGAAGAATTTTAATTCCAGAAAAATCCTATCTAAAGTTCACTGAAGGTATTAACAAAGAACATGGCCCAAGGAATTGATGTAATACAAACAGATATCCTTCAACAAATTGATGTAGCACAGAGGCACTCACTTATCTATTTTAAAAAATTTGGAAGATAGCTACCTGACCAAGTGAATGAAAGAGATCCATATTTGTGCCCATTTGAAAGAGAGGTGACCCAATAGAATGTGGATACCAGTGGGCAATAAAATTAATATCACGTGCAAGGAAAATTTTGCCAGAGATAGTTCAAAAACGACTGCAACAGTACATTGATAGGGAACTGCCAGATTCAGACAATGGTATGGAATGAGGGATCTCATTGCTGACACCAGATGGAGCTTACCTAAAAGCAGAGATAATCAGAAATATGTTTATTTGTGCTTTATTGACTATGCTAAGGCCTTTGATTGTGTGGATCATGACAAGTTATTTTTTTTTTAATTGTGCTCATGAGGAACCTGTACATAGAACAAGAGGCAGTTCTTAGAGCAGATCAAGGGAACACTGAACAATTTAAAATTAGGAGACACATATGCCATGATTATATTCTTTCACCATACTTATTCAATTGTATGCTAAGCCCATCATCCGAGAAACTGGATAATATGAAGAAGAATGTGACATCAGGATTGTAGGAAGATTTATTAATTCCCTGTGATATGCACATGATTCCGCCTTGTTTACTGGAAGCAAAGAGGACTTAAATGCTTACTGATGAAGGTCACACAGTCTTTGATATAGGGTGCACCTCAGTGTAAAGAAAACAAAAATCATTACCACTGGACCTGTAAATAACATCATAATAAAAGAAGAAAGAAGTTGCCAAAGACTTCATTTTGCTTGAATCCACCATCAACACTCATGGAAACAGAAGTCAAGAAATCAGATGGTATATTGGATGGTATATTTATTACATTAAGAAGTCTGCTACACAAGACCTCTTTAAAGTGTTCAAGAGCAAAGATGTCATTTTGAGGATTAAAGTGCATCTAACCCAACATTTTTTTTTTTCAATAGCCTCATATGCATGTGAAAGTTGAACAAAGAATAGGCAAGACTATAGAAGAATTGATACATTGAGTTATGGTGTTGGAGCAGCAAAGAGTTCAAGAGAAGAAGCAATTGTGAGGATAATGCAGGATCATTCAGTGTCTTGCTCTGTTGTTCATCATGGGTGGCATCTGATTTGACTGCACCTAACAACAGCAACAACAAAAAGTTCCCTAATAAAGTCTGTAATTATGGGGCAGCAAACCCAGTTCTTCAATTAAGTGTCTAGAGGCACCCCACTCTAGAAATAAGTCTTCTGCCTAAAGACACTAAGCTTTACTTGCTTTTTGGGATAGGAAGTCCACTGCTCTTGTTTTTCTTTTCTACAGCTTCATTGCCACTTATCTGCTAAACCTCCTGTGTTCTGACCCTGCCTTAAAGAAGTTCAGTGCACACGGATCTCAGGTCCAAAGGATGTGCTTCACTACTGGTTCTTCTTAATGGTAATGAGATCTTCCTCTCCTGCTTCTGAGATGGCTCATTCTATACTCACATTACAGTTTCAAGCTTCTACAATCACAATTAACCCTATTAAGAACCACTCATAACTGAATCATAAAAATCAGCACCTTTCCACACCTTCTCTTATCCAAGAAAAAGTCATTTGGTGGGAATTTACAAAGACTATGGCTAGAGTCCTGATGTGGCACTGCAGGCTAATGCCCTGGTCCGAAAGGTCAGTTTGAACTGCAAGTTTGGTGGTTCAAGTTCACCAGCCACTCCTCAGAATCCCTATATATAGTCTCTATGAGTCAGAACTGACTTCAAGGCACTTAACAACAACAACAATAACAACAGCTAGAAGGGAGTTCTGGTGTGGCACTGTGGGATAAAGCATTGTACCCCAAGGTCAGTTTAACCACAAAGTCAGCAGTTCCAACTCACCAGCTTCTCCTGGAAACCCTATACAGGGTTACTAGGAGTTGAAATCAACTCGACAGCACTTAATAGTAACAACAACAATGTCTACAAAAGATTAAATAATTCACTATACCACACTGAGTAGCACAATTACAGAGAGCTTGTAAACTTACATTCAGCCTATACTCGATTGTGTTTACTGAAAGGGGGACGAGGAATTTCACAGAAATAACAGCCTCCTTGGCATGGTGGGATAACGCACTGGACCACAAGGTCAGTTTGAACCATGAGGTCAGCAGTTCAAACTCATCAGCCACTACTTGGAAACCTATATAGTGTCACTATGATTCAGAACTGACTCGATGGCACTTAACAACAACAAAAATGTTAAGCTTGTGTGGAGTCCTGGTGTGGTGCTGTAGGATAAGCACTGGGCTGCTTTATTGGTTTGAACCACAAGGTCAGCAGATCAAGCTCTCCAGCTACTCCTTGTAAATCTTATTGTTGTTGGTGTTAAGTGCTATTGAGTCAATTCTGACAGATAATGACCCTGTTTAGGATCACTGTATTTTGTATGTGTGTCCTTTAACAGATATTTGCTTTGGAAATATTTTCTTCCAATTTCTGCTTTGTCTTTTCATTCCCTTAACAATGATTTTCATAGAGCAGTTTTTTTTAATTTTAATAATGTCCAGCTTTGCAATTTTGTTTTTGCATTGATCGTGATTTTGGTCTAGAATCTAAAAATTGACCATAAAATTCATTTAGATTTCCACTCATGCTACCTTTTGAAAGTATTATTATTATATGTTGTTAGATGCCATTGAGTCGGCATTGACTCAACAGAACGAAACACTTCCATTCCCTGTGCCAACCTCACAAACATTGACACAACTGAGCTCATTGCTATTGCTACTGTGCCAATCCATCTCATTGGAGGTCTTCCTCTTTTTCTCCAAAGATGATATCCTTATCCAGGGACTGGTCCCTCCTGATAATATATATGTCTAAAGTACGAGAGATGGGATCTGATCATCCTGGCCTCCAAGGAGCACTCTGGCTGGACTTCTTCCAACAGAGATCTGTTTCTTTGGCAGTCTATGGTATTTTCAATATTCTCCTCCAACACCATAACTCAATGCATCAATTCTTTTACAGTCTTCCTTATTCACTTTCCAACTTTTGCATGCATATGAGGTTACAGAAAATACCACAACTGGGATCAGGCCTTAAACTTAGTCCTTAAACTGGCATCTTTGTTCAACACTTTAAAGAGGTCTTGTGTAGCAGATATTTGCCTAATGCAATGCATAATACAGTTTTCATATTAAAGTTAGGTCTATGATTTACTTTAATTTCTCAGAGAGTTTTAATTTCTATGTCAAAATTCAATTTTTTCATGTAGTTGTCAAGTTGTCACGGCATCATATGTTTACTAGATTATTCATTATCCTTAGAATTATCTTTATTTCTTTGTCATTTGACTACAGTAAAGTGGGTCTATTTTTTGATTCTCTATTCTGTTCCAATGGAATTCTGATGTGGTGCCATAGAATAAGCATTCGACCTCAAGGTTCATTTGAACCACAAATTCAGTGATTCTAACTCAATTGTCACTCACTGAGAAACCCTATACTGGGTCCCTATGAGTCAGAACTGACTTGATGGCACTCAACTACAATAATAACATTCTGTTCCAAAAATCTAGATTTTTGCTTTACAAATATGCTTTTATTTTCTTATATATGCTATGCATTTTCCTTTAGATACTGTCTATGATGCATCCCTGGAATTTTGATATTTTCATTTTAGTTCTAAATATTTTCCTTCCTTCAAGTGGAAGTCTGTAAGGGAATCTACTTGGGTATTTTCCTGCTTGGATAGTTTAGACTTCAGCAAAATCCACTCTGGTAAAATAGTTTCCCTTGTAGACTAAAATTGTATTTGTTAAGAGAAAGGAATCCTCTAGGTGTGCTTAATCCTCCCTTCACTGAAATATCAAGACGATTTTTATCGCATCTTCACAGTGTGAACCTGGTGGCAAACCTAGAGCAAAACTCATGAAAATGTTGTTGTTGTTAAGTGCCATTGAGTTGGTTCCAACTCATACCGACCCTGCATAACGAGCTGCAGGTAAGTTGAACTGCCGATCTTGCAGTTCAAACTGAACTTGAGGCTGATATAGGGGTCTTCTGAATTAGAAGCTTCTGAAAAGCTTCTAAGAGCTTTTAACTTTCCACTTAGCCCATTCTGAGCTTTCAGAAATTCTAATTTCAGCAATTAACTATAGTTCAACTATTTCTATTGGTACTGATTCCAGTGGAGATTTTCCATTGTCAGCTTCTGCTCAAAATTAATATTATCAGTATTTGTTTCCCTCTTCTGTTTTCAGGACAGTGGCTTGCCTTTTGCCTTTTGATTTTAATTCTCTGGTTGATCTAAGGAGAGTTCTTGCTTTCAGTTTGTTCAACTCATTTTTTGTTGTTGTTGTTTGTTTGTTTGCTTGTTGTGAGACAAGAGTAATAACTTTCAAATTCTTTCCACATTGGAGCAGAAACTGAAAGTCACTTTTCAATGTAATCCTTTAAAGTCTCTCTCTCTCTTTTTTTTTTTGGTCAAGGGAACTTAAACTCCTTGAATTTAAGTTCTTTTTTCAATTCAAATATTCTTAAGATAATGGATATAAGTATGCTATGGTTTAATTTGATTAGACACGCATTAAACACTTCCTTAGCAATTTTAATTCATATCTATTTAGCAACAACTCTGCACTGGACATTGTTGTAGAAACTGAGTAGAGCAGAAACTATGACAACAGATAATATTCCTTTATTCATGGCATTTATATATCTGATTAAGAAGCCAGACATTCTCTCTCTAGAACTACTTTTTCTTCCATTTTCCTCACTTCAATAAATGACATCATCATTTACTGACTTCTCAAAATAAAAATATCAATTAGTTATATTTATCACCCTTTCCATTTGATCCACAAATCTTACTGACTGTCCTTCCAAAAGTTATCATTAATTTAATGGTGTTTCTTCGAGTTTTGCATTCTGAAAATGCTATGCTCTGAACTCTCCTAGAATTGTCATTTGAAACTGCAAATCAGACAATGTTCTATGCTTACTCACAGTTCACCAATGATTTCCCATTCCTATAGAATTAAATCTAAAATCTTTAACATGACCTACACCTCTCTGCAAGGAGCTCTGGTTGCATAGTTGTCACGAGTCAGGCTGCTGACCACAAGGTCAGCAGTTCGAAATTACCAGATGTTCCTCAGGAGAAAGGTGAGGCTTTCTCTTCCTGTAAAGATTTGCAGCCTTGGAAACCCTGTACAGGGTCACAATGAGTCAGAACCGACTCCATGCACACCACTACATATCTCTGCATTTATCTGGTCTCAGAATATCTCTTCAAACAGGTTTTTTGCTGCTTTCCAAAACTTTCCATGCCTATTCTATTCTAGCCCACCTGCCACTCTGTAGAAGAAAGATGAGGCTTTCTATCCTAAAACGAACTGCAGTCTCAGAAACCCTGTGTTAATGTTGTTGTTAAGTGCCATCTAGTCAGTTCCAACTCATAGCACCTGTATAGGATTTCCAAGGAACAACTGGTGAGCTTGAACTGCTAAACTTGAGGTTCAAACTGACCTTGCAGTTCAGGGTGCCTTCTCAGAACCCAACTCCAGTATATCTAACAAGAAAAACATTCCCTGCTGGGGACAGCATACACAGACCCTGGGTTGATTAGTGGCAGCCCCATTGAACCACCTCTGAATATAATCAGTTTAACCCAGATGCTCTTCTTCCTCCTGAAAGTATATGTAGCATTTTAGGTATAGATAAATGAAGGTCGGTGCCTGAGATCTTGCTCACAAACAAAAGTTTGCAAAGTGTACAG
>NW_006408581.1:456213-457721 GCF_000296735.1 Chrysochloris asiatica | reverse complement strand
AACAGATTAATGATTAATTAAATAGCATTTGTGATAGCAGAGAGAAAATATGAAAATATTTTGAAGTAAGGCAGTGACATAATGGAAAAGTTGAGGGTACTAAATATTGCAGAAAAAGAATTGATGACTTTTAAAATAATTAGATATAAAGACACAGAAAAAGAAAAATAGAGAAATGAAATATCTTTTTCTATTTTTTTTGTTTTTGTTTTTTTGTTGTTGTTGTTTTTTTTCCCCACTATGTTTCTAAGTGGATAATAGTGGTGGCAAAATTTTTTTTTCTTCAGAATAAGAACACAGATCATGAACACATTATCAGTTTCCCTGCACAAATGAAATGAGATTTGACCTTGAAGCAGTGTTTGGTTTGTGATTTAAAAATATAAATAGTGGATTGTGTGGAGAAAGAGATTAACTCTCAAAATGTTAAAACTGCATAAGCCTTTGAAAATTAATCATGAAAAAAATTATGAAAACATATAATGTGAACAGTTTAATAAATGCAGTAGGTTTGATGACATGAAAATACCAAAAGATGTTAATTTTAGAAAACAGACTTCAGAGGAGCAAAATTCAAAAAGTATGGATTTATCACAATCCATAAATAATAAATAATTTAAAAATTGGGGGGGGATATAAGAAATTTGGCCTCTAGATAGTGTTTTTGCTGTGTGAACTAGGAATAATTTATCAGGTTTCCTCACAAATTAGATGAAACATCCCTGGAGACTATCTTCTTCCCTATTCTTTCACTACATGTTCATGAAGTAACCTTTTGATCAATAATTCATTTTATGATATAGTTCAAATACCAGGAATTAAACTGCCTTAGCTAAATCATGTGATCACTGGATTAAATTAATATTTCGCAAGTCTTACACATTTATTATTCTCTTGTGAATTCAGTTAGCATCACCCAATAAGGGCATAAGTGCTTGAAAAATATCATTTCTGGACTTTCAAGTAAAGATGAGTATTTAATCATGGATCTAATAAGGTTCTATTGAATTAGCAGCTTAACTCTCATAACTCCCTGTACTTAAATATATATTTATTTGTATTTCAACAAATTCTCCAATGATTTTCCCTATGTTAGAATCATGCAGTAATTATATATATTGGTATTTCCTCAGAATAAATGCTTATTTATAGAAAAACATTGACGCTAAGATCATGGAGCTATTTGAATAACTCAGAAATGAAGGCTTAGCTACTTCTCAGAAACCTAAAACAGAGGTGCTATGAGTTGGAACCAACTCGATGGCACTTAACAACAACAGCAATTATTTTGCACCACTCTGGTAGCATTGTGGTTACGAATCGGACTGCGAACCACAAGGTCAGCATTTTGAAACTACCAGCTGCTCCGGGAGAGAAAAATGAGACTTTCTGCTCCGGTAAAGATTTACAGCCTCGGAAACCCTGTTTCAGGGTTGCTATGGGTCGGACCCAACTCGATGGCACTTAACAACAAACAACAACAGTAGTACAAAATAGTACTATGGTGG
>NW_006408581.1:447355-455818 GCF_000296735.1 Chrysochloris asiatica | reverse complement strand
ACATTACTGAGCTTGAATGAACTAGTATTGGCCAATTTGAATTAAATACTCACGTGGTTTACAATGCCAGGAGCAACAAACTTTTTCCAAAAGAGCATTTCAAGATCTGTCCTGAAGTACAATGCTGTGTGTAGTAGGAAAATGCCCATATACCTAAAAGAAAGACCAGTTGATACCATTATTATTCAAATATACAAACCAACCACTAATGCCAGTTATGATAAAAATGAAGAACTGTACCAACTTCTTAAGTCTGAAATTAATCAAACATGCAATCATGATGCATTGATAATTACTGGTAATAGGAATTTGAAAGTTGGAAACAAAGAGGAAGGATCCATAATTGGAAAATATGGCCTTGGTGACAGAAACAATGCTGGTAATGGAATGATAGAATTTTGCAAGACCAGTGTCATATTTATTATAAATATCTTTTTTCAACAACATAAATGGCAGGCATACATATAGACCTCATCAAATGGAATGCACAGGAATCAAATTGGCTACCTAGGGGGACAAGAAGATGGAGAAGCTCAGAATCATCAACCGAAGCCCAGCAACAGGCTGAATATGGAACAGATCATAATTGCTCGTATACAAGTTCAGGCTGAAGCTGAAGAAATCCACAAGAGCCCAAAAATGACCTTGAGTAGATCCCAGCTGAATTTAGAGACCATCTCATGAACAGATTTGATGCATTAGACACTAATGACTGAAGACCAGACAGTAGTGGGATGGTATCAACAAACTGCTTGGTTGCTTTCCAAAGTGCAGATGATTCAAACACACCAGTTTTTCACACATTAAAAAAAAAAAAAAAAGATGTTGTGGCAGTTTGTTTCTGTAATGATTGTTGTTGTTGTTGTTAAGTACCGTGCAGGATCATAGTGATCCTGCACAGTGTTTCTGAGGCTTCAAATCTTTATGGGAGCAGAAAGCCTCATGTTTCTCCCAAGGAACAGTAGGTAGTTTTGAACTGCTGACCTTGAGGTTAGCAGCCTGATTCGTAACCACTACGCTACAACCTTGGAAACTCTGTTGGGCAGTTCTACTCTGTTCTAGAGGGTTGCTATCAGGAGGAATTATTTAACAACAATCTTATTTTTTGGATTTTAACTTTGACTAACTTAAAATGAAATGTTAGGGAATAACTCTATGAATTAAAGTGGTACAGTTATCAAGTAAGACTTAGAATAAGTAGAATAATGGCAGCCTTGTGAACTTGACATCAAGATTATCCAATTTAATTCATATGAAAGTAGCTTTGAATTATAAAGTGATTTCCAAAAAAATGAAATAATTGTTGAAACAGCAAAGCAATGACAAATAGAGGTATAATTCATTAGTTGGTAAATTTCAATAACACATTTGTTTTTGTTACTAGGTGTCCTTGAATCTGTTCTAACTCATCAACACTATGCAAAACAGAAGGAAGCACCGCCGTGCCCTGTACCAGCCACACAACTCTTATTATGTTTGAGACCATTGCTGCTGCCACTGTGTCAATCCATCTTCTTGGGCACTTTCCTCTTTTTTCTCCAACCCTTCACTTTACCAAGCATGACGTTCTTCTCTGAAGACTGGTCCCTCCTGATAACATATGTGATGTATGCAAAACCAAGTCTCATTATCCTGACTTAAGGACAATTCTGGCTATACTTCTTTCAACACAGATTTGATTTCTTTTCTGATAACCCATGGTACTTTCAATATTCTTCTCCAACACCATAACGCAAGCATATCTATTCTCTTACAGTCTTCCTTGATCATTGTGCAACTTTTGTACGCTTATGGCATGATTGAAAATACCATGGTTTGTCTCAGGTGCACCTTAGTCCCCAAACAGATGTATTTGGTCTTTACCACTTTAAAGAAGTCTTGTGTAGCAGATGCACATAATGCAATATGCAATTTGATTTATTGACAACTGCTTCCATGGTATTTTTGTGGATCCAAGCAAAATGAACTGTTTGACAAGTTCAATCTTTTCTCCATTTATCATAGTGTTACTTATTTGTCCTGTTTTTTTGTTTGCTTTACATTAAGGTGCAGTCTATAATGAAGGTTGTAGTCTTTGATCATCATCAGTATTTCATATCCTCTTTGCTTTAAGCAAGCAAGGTTGTATCATCTGCACATCACAGGTTGTTAGTGAGTCTTCTTCCACATTCTTCTTCATGTAATCCAGCTTCTCAGATTAATAGCTGAATACACAGATTGAATAAATATGGTGAAAAGATGCAATACTGGTGCATGCCTTTCCCTATTTTAAATGCTTTAGTATCATCTTGTTTTGTTCTAACATCTGACTCTTGGACTATGTACAGATTCTTCATGAGCACAATTAAATGTTCTGGAATACACATTCTTCACAATGTTATCTATATTTTGTTCTGATCTACACAGCCAAAAGTATTTGCATAGTCGAAAAACACAAGTTTTCTGGGTATTCTTTGCTTTCAGCTGAACATCATCAATGATATATATCTTTTTTCCTCTCATTTTCTGAATCCGACTTGATTTTCTGGCAGTTCCTTATCAATGTACAGCTGCACCAGCCTATGAATTTTCTTGCGCAAAATTTTACTTTCATGTGATATCAATGATATTGTTTGATGATTTCCACATCCTGTTAGCTTACTTCTCTTTGAAAAGGGCATAAATATGGATCTGTTCAAATCAGTTGACCAGGTAGCTGTCTTCCAAATTTCCTGGCATAGATGAATGCTTGCCTCCTGTGCCACATCAGCTTGTTGAATGATTTCAATTTATAGTACATCAATTCCTTCAACCTTGTTTTTCTCCAATGACAACAGAACAGCTTGGACTTTTTCTTGCAGTACCATATTGATCATATACTACCTCTTGAAATGACTGAACATCAATCATTTCTTTTCAGTACAGCGACACTGTATTCCTTCCATATTTTTTAAATGCTTTCTATACCATTCAATATTTTACCAAAAGAATCCTTAAATATGGAAAATCAAGGCTTATTATTATTATTCACTCTTCTAAGCTTGAGAAATGCTGAGAATGTTCTTCCCTTTTGGTCTTTTAACACCAAGCACATTTAATTATAATACTTCACTTTGTCTTCTCCAGCATCCTTTTGAAATTGTCTGTCCAGGTCTTCTACCTTCTCAATGATCCCATATGCATTAGCTTTTCTATGCTCAAGAGCAACTTTCAGAGTCTTTTCTGAAATCCCCACTTCTCATCTGTAAGTTTTTATACTGTGGTGGATTCCATGTTGCTGTGATTCTGGAAGCTATGGCACTGGTATTTTAAATACCAGCAGGATCACCCATGATGGACAAATTTCAGCTGAGATTCCAGACTAAGACAGACTACTTGTAAATGTTTAACCACTAAAAACCTTATGAGTAGCAGTGGAAGATGGTCAGCATGAGAATACGGAATATTGAAACCAAAATATTGAATACCAAAATATTGCCATATATGGTGTCAAATAATGGTCCCCTCAGGTTGAAAGCTCTCAAAATATGAACACAGAAGAGCAGTTTCCTAAAAGTAGAATTGACAGTGATGACCCAAATGGAGTAGAGATTTCAGGACCTTCATTTTCTAATGGAACATAACTCAAAATAAGAAGAAACAGCTTTAAACATTCATTAATAATTGCAACATGGAATGTACAAAGCATGAATATAAGAATATTGAAAGTTTTCAAAAATTAAATAAAATGTATAAACATCAGTAGCCTAAGCATTGGTAAGCTGAAATGGACTTGCATTGGTCATTTTGAATCAGATAATCACATAGCTTGCTGTGCTAGAAAGGACAAATTAAAGATTGGCATCACATTCATCATCAAAAAGAAGATTTCAACATCTATCTTGAAATGCAATGGTCTTTGTGAAGGAAAATGTCTATATGCTTACAAGGAACATGGTTTAATACTACTATTTTTATTAAGATTTATGCAACAACCACTAAAGCCAATGATGATAAAATTGAAGAATTCTACCAACTTCTTCGGTATGAAAATGCTGAAACTTGCAATCAAGATGCATTGAAAATTACTGGTGATTGGAATGCAAAGGTTAGAAACAAAGAGGAAGCATGATGTTAGTAATGATGCTGGAAATCACATGATATAATTTTGCAAGGTCTTGTGTAAAATGATTTTTTATTGCAAATACCATTTTTAAACAGCATAAAAGATGACTACACACGTGGATCTTACCAGATTGAATACACAGAAATCAAATTACCTGCATCTCTGGAAACAGACAGAGGAAAAGCTCAATATCATCAGTCTAAACAAGGCAAGGGGGGGACTATAGAATAGACCATCAATCGTTCATATACAATTTCAGGCTGAAGCTGAGGGAAAATTTTAAAAGTCCAACTAGATCCAAAATATGACCTTGAGCATATCCTCTCTGAACTTAGATATCATCTCAATGGCAGATTTTATGCATTAGACACTAAAGACCAAAGACCTGAAGAGTTGTGGAATGACATCAAGAACATCATACAGGACAAACGTAAAAAGGTTATTAAGAAGACAAGAAGGAAAAGATCAAAATGGATGTCAGAAGAGACTCTGGAACTTGCTCTACAGCATACAGATAATGAATCAAATGGAAGAAATAAGGAAGTAAAGGAGCTGAACAGAAAGCATCAAAGGGCATCTCAAGAAGACAAACACAAATATTATAATGAAATGTGCAAAGACCCGTAGATAGAAAACCTAAAGGGAATAACATTCAGCATTTCTCAAGCTGAAATAACTGAAGAAAAATTCAAGCCTCGACATGAAATATTGAAGGAGTCTATGGGTAAAATGTTGTATGTTGCAGAAATCATCAAAAGAAGATAGAAGGAATATACAGTCACTGTACCAAAAAAGAAATGTTCGATGTTCAACCATTTCAACAGGTAACATATGATCAAGAATCAGTGATACTGAAGGCAATGGCAAAGACCAAGTTTCTGGGACTTTATGGAATGCAAATGGAAATATTTCATCAAACTGAGACAACACTAGAAGCATTAACTTTTCTATGTCAGGAAATTTGGAAGACAACTACCAGTCCAACATATTGGAAGAGATCCATATTTGTGCCCATTCCAAAGAGATGTGACTCAACAAATGTGGTAATCATCAAACATTATCATTAACATTGCATGCAAGTAAAATTTCCCTAAAGATTATTCAAAAACAACTGCAGTAGTACATTGACAGGGAGCTGCCAGAGGTTCAGGCGGGATTCAGACAGCACTGTGGAACGAGGGGCATCATAACTGACATTAGATCTATCTTGGCTGAAAGTAGAGAATGCCAGAAAGATGCTTACCTGCTTTACTGACTACACAAGACTTTAGATTATGTGAATCATGAGAAACTATTTGTGATATTGGGGAGAATGAGTATACAAGAATACTTAATTGTGCTCCTGAGGAATCTGTACATAAACCAAGAGGTTTCTTTATAGTTTCTGAGGAGCAGTTGGTAGTTTGAACCACTGACATTTTGATTAGTAGTCCAGTACTTGTCTTACATTGCCACAGCATATAGTTTAAATAATTTGGTAAAAGTTTATAACCTTGCTTTTCACCACTCAGAATACACTTGTTCTGTTTGAACAACTGCCTCTTGTTCTATGTACAGGTTCCTCATGTATATTAATTGTTCTGAAATTCCAATTCTTGACATTATTATCTGCAATTTGTTTTGTCCCACACTGGGGCTGGGAAATTTTTTTCTGCCAAGGGCCATTTGGATATTTATGACATCATTCACAGGTCACACAAAATTATGAAATTAAAAATTAGCCTGCTATAATGTGATGGCTGGAACTGTGGTTGCCTTTGTAGGGCCAGAACAAGTGATTTTGAGGCCCTTATATGGTCCATAGACTGGACACTCCCCAGTCCTTCTCTACACATTCAAGTGCCTTTGTATTGCCAATAAAACATAGGTACACATCTTCTGGTATCCTCTTCTTTCAGCCAAGGTTCATCTGAGATCAGTTACAATATCCCTCTTTCCACGTCCTCTCTGAATCTGGCTTAACTTTCTGGTAGCTCCCTGTTGATGTACTGCTTGCAATAATTTTTTAATTACCTTCAGAAAAATTTTACTTTCTTGTGGTTTTAATGATATTGTAAGTTAATATATGCATTATGTTGAGTCACCTTTCTTTGGAGTTGAGACAAATGAAGCTCTTTCAGTGGGTTGGCCTGGGAACTGTCTTCCAAATTTCTTGGCATAAACAAGTGAGCACCTCCAGAGATGTATCCATGAAACATTTCAATTGGTATTCTGGCAATTCCTAGAGCCTTGGTTTTCACAAATGCCATCAGTGTATTTTGGACTTGCTTCCTTACATACCACTGATTCTTGATTACATTCTAAAACACCAGAAATAGTTGAATGTTGACCTTTTTTTTTTTATTATTAAGCACAACTAAGAAGTAGCATAGTGGTTATGAATCAGGCTGCAAACCATAAGGTCAGCAGTTCTAAACTACCAGCCGCTCCTCGGGAGAAAGATGAGGCTTTCTACTCCCGTAAGGATTTACACCCTCGGAAACCCTGTACAGGGTCGCTATGGGTCGGAACCGACTCGAAGGCACTTAACAACAACAACAACAAAAGAATACTTAAAATAGTGACTAACAATTAGTACACATTTTTTAAAAACTGTTAGTTATTTTATTTTTAAGGTTTGAAACAAGTTTATTAGGAAGATTTTCATGTTATTACTATGCCATGACCTAAAACAGAAGTTATTTACAAAAAATAGTATATTTATGCAAAACTAGCAAGTTATATGAAAGCATGTTAGAAAAAGTTTCAGTACTGAAAAATACTATTATTTTGATTTCTATCATCAATAGGAAAACTTTGGAATATTTCACTTTTTCAGTCATGCTATTTTATAAAAATTCTCCTTTTGAGTTAATAATATCCATTTAAAATCCATTTATATTTTAATAAAGTGGTAATAGAAACAATATCATGCAAAATATGTACAGTATACATTCCTCCAATATATTGTATTTATGATTTTGGATTTTATATGCAACAAAATGAAATAAATAAGGAACAAGTTATTCTGCAATAGACAAAGGGAATGCAGCTGTGATAAATTTAGTTAGCAGATAGTAGCAATCAATAGTATAAAGGAGCCATTGATTAGCATGCAGCAAAAAAACTACTGGGATCAGGAAACTAAAAATAATAACTTTCTACTACCCAAAGGGGTTGTAATAAGGTGAATTATCAAATGTAAAGCTCCAATCAGCATTATTGTTTTTAAATGATACAGTAAACAAAACCACAGCCATCAAATGTCAATGCCTAAAAATTATATGCTTAAAGAATAATTAGGAACTTGAAATAGAATAGTAGAACAAAAACCCTATAAGAATTTCCAACACACTTTACCATAAACACGATTTTTTAAAGGTAGATTGTAGTACACATTTAGCATCTGAAACATTGAAAAACAAAATAAAAAACAACAACACTCTTCAGTCACTTTATTCTGTTCCTTACCAGAGCCTATCTGTACTCCTCAACTTTTGCCTTTGGACTATTAACTGTATGTTTGTTGGTTCAAACCCACCAATTACTCCTTGGAAACCCTATACAGCGTTGTTATGAGTAGGGAATAGACTAGATGGCACTTAAGAACATCAAAGGCAACATGCTAAATATATACTATTGTTTATTGTGTATATTATTAACTCGGTAATATGTTGTTGTTGTTAAGAGCCATTGAGTTGGTTCTGACCCACAGTTACCCTGTATAGGGTGTCCAAGGAGCAGCCAGTGACCTTGAACCACCGACTATGCAGTTCAAATGACTCTTCAGCCTGACGCATTAGCCCACAGTGCCAATATAGGCATCGTTAATTTCATTTATTTTTGCAATCAAATAATATTTTACAAATATATTGATATTAATTCTGAATATTGATAGTGCTCAACAATGTGCTTATTAATGTTCCTTAACTATTGCTGTCACGGGTGGACAAACACAGTCTTTAGTTACTCACTATCACAATCTGGGATAGTGTATATTCCTTATTAACGTGTGTGAGAATCCCTCTGAGATATACTCCAAAAGATAAGATCAATGGGTCAAAGGATTCATAAACTCAGTTTTACCAAATCTGCCAGATTGCTTTCTAGAATGGTTGCTTTGACCTTTCTTATTGCATCAAGTTCCATATTCTGTATTCCTGATAATACATAACATTATCCAGATTTATGATTTGTGCCAATCTGATGAATATTAGTGATAGAATATTATTATGTTTAATTCACATTTATAAATTAGGTAAAGTACAAACATAAGAACATATTAATTAGCTAACTAATTAATGGGCATCATTCTTCTTGGATCAACTATCAACACTCACGGAAGCAGCAGCAAAGAAATCAAATGACGTATTGCATTAGGCAAATCTGCTGCACAAGAC
>NW_006408581.1:445208-447149 GCF_000296735.1 Chrysochloris asiatica | reverse complement strand
AGAACCAATAGATCCATTTTGGAAGAAGTGCAGCCAGAGTGCTCCTTGGAGGCCAAGATGGCCAAACTTCATCTCTCATACTTCAGACATACTGTCAGGAGGGACCAGTCACTGGAGAAGGATATCATGTTTGGTAAGGTGGAGGGTCAGAGAAAAAGAGGATGACCCTGAATGAGATGGTTTGGCCAAGCGGTAGCATCGATGAACTCAAGCATGGCAACAGTAGTGAGGATGGCCCAGGATTGGGCAGTGTTTTGTTCTGATGTGATAAGGTTGGTATGGGTCAGTACTGACTCGATGGCACCTAACAACAACAATAACAATTAATGGGTTAGATCATATGTCTATACGTTTGTTATTTTTACCTTTTTTCCATGATTTGCATTTTCTTTAATTATTCTATTGTGCTTCCTGCTTTTCTGTATTGTTCCTTGTAGAGACAGATAGAGGAATTATCTCTTAATGAAACAATGTGGATGTAGATAGTATATACAATCCATTTTCATATCTGATCCTATTATCCTGGGAGTATGATCCTTTTCATCTCTTCTTAGTCAAAGTCTTAAGAGAAGCTTTGTTCCTATCTGTGAAATCACTCTTGTGTTTTTTTTTGTTTTTTTTTTGAGACAAAATTTTATTAGAAATGATCATGGGCTGGGAGAACTGAAAATGAGGGAATTATTAAGAAAATTTGTTTGAAATGATAAGTATTTAGAAATGTATCATGGTTTAACCTCATTGTGAATATATGTAACGTTACTGAATTATACACTGAAAAATTATAAATGGCAAGTTTTGTTATATATGCTGTACAAGAGAAAACAACCACCAAAAAAAAAGGATTGGTACATATATATCTTACACCCTTCACAGAAAACAACAACAACAACAAAAAAAAAAAACCTGAAGAAGTAAAACTCTACAGGGTTAGCACAGATGATTGATATGAGAGAGTACTTTGAAACAGTATTGAAACATATTAAGCCAATAATAAAAATTGGTTGAAGTTTTTTTAAATATAAAATTTGTAATTGGGACCACATTTCAACTAGTCAAATATGCTTTTATGAGAAGAGAAAAAGTAAAACTTTTCCAAAACCACTTTACTATGTGTTGTTGTTGTTGTTGTTAAGTGCCATCAAGATTACCTTTAATTTACACCTTGGAGTAATTTATTAGCAGTTGAAATACATTGATTATAATTAACATAGCAGATGCTTATTTGGACACATCAAATATCATTATTGAAAATTGCACCAGAAGGTATGTCAATTAAACTAAGAAATATTAGAAATTAGTTTTCATTGAGGAAGTGAGTGGTGTTTAGAAAAATGTTTGGGACTCAATTACACTTGCATTTAGAAAGCTCAGTTTATTCCTTTTTGTCCAGTCACACATTTATGGAAATCAGTTTTATAGGACTCACTCTTGTTGTGTTGATGAAGTGCAAGATAGTAAATAATTAAACTTTTTAATAACTCCTAAGTACTCCTCTCTAAAGAGCCCTGATATGGTAGTGGATTATGAGTTGGATTGCAGTTAGCAGCTGGTAAGCACTTACCAACAGATTACCAGTTGCTTTTTTGGGAGAAAAAAGATGTTGTCTGCTGTCTTAAATATACAGTTTCAAAAACTATATGCAGGGTTGCTGTCAGTAGGAATGGACTCAGTGGCACACACCACCACCACAAAATAATCCTCTTTGGCCATGTTATCAGGAGGGACCAGTCCCTTGAAAAGGACATCAGGTTTGGTGAAGTGGGCTTTCAACAAAAATGAGAAAGATCACCAACAAAATGGATTGACATGGTGATTGTAACAATGGGATCAAACATAATAACAATTGTGAGGATTGTGCCCAAGTAGGCAGTGTTTCATTCTGTTGTACATAGGGTTGCTCTGTGTTAGAAACAAATCAATGGCACTTCACAAAAGCCACAA
>NW_006408581.1:432691-444824 GCF_000296735.1 Chrysochloris asiatica | reverse complement strand
GCTCCATCTCTCCACGTCATCATCTCTGCCTCCATCTTTGGTGTCACTGTTTCTCTGGGTAGGGTCCCGCACTCCACTCTTCTCCCTTGATGGTCCCAGGGATCTCTGCTCCTGGATTACAAAATCAACCACTCCCCTCCTTTTGCCACAAAATGTTTACCTTTACATCTTTACATTTCCAACCCTCACAGTCAGTCCTAAGAACAACTATTCACTATTGTACCACATGAGTATTATCCCCATCTCCTTTCCATCAGCCCAGACCCGACAGATTGGAAACCACTCCTATCGTATATTATTTCATTGCCATGGTTACAATGCCCCCCATGCATCATCAACCAACCAAAGGGTACACCCTGCAAGCCTGCTGCGCCCTCTCCCCCCACCCCCACCTCCCTGATAATCAGCACACAGTCCCTCCCCCTCTCTGTGTCTGAAGTCCCAAGCCGCACCATCTCCCCAAGTCATCCTATCTGCCTCAGTGTCGTCTCTGGTGTCACTACTTCTCAAGGTAGGGTTCCGCTCTCAGCTCTTCTCACTTGATGGTACCAGGGACCTCCGCTTCTAGACTGCAAAGTCAATCACTTCCCTCCTTTTGCTACAAAACGTCTATCTTTACATTTCCAACCCTCACAATCAGTCTTGATAACAATTATTCACTATTGTATCACAAGACACCTACGGGCATCTCCTTTCATCAGCCCCACCCCCCAACAGATTGGATACTACTCAGTGGAGATTCTACCTTCCTCCCCGCCTTCTGGATCTAGACTCCCTCTTGAAATCTTGTAAACCAGTCACTTTTTGCCTTGTAAACCCCAACCCCAATAATTTTGGATGTCAAATATCCAAGTTTCCGTACCCTGTCTACTCTGTGTATGGAGGGGGTGGGAATGATCCTCACTGTAAAGATACGTTCCCTCTTTTGAGCTACTGCATCCATGGGTATAGGTCCAGTTCATCAAATTGTATCAGATTGCACTTTTTCCCTCTTCTTTCTTCTTCTAGTTGAACTCTGATCATCCAGTCATTGAAGCCAGGTAAAGGAGCTCTGGTAGCATAGTGGTTACGAATCGGGCTGCGAACCTTAAGGTCAGCAGTTCGAAACTACCAGCTGCTCCGTGGGAGAAAGATCAGGCTTTCTACTCCCGTAAAGATTTACACCCTCGGAAACCCTGTACAGGGTCGCTATGGGTCGAAACCGACTCGACGGCACTTAACAACAACAATAAAAGTAGATATTATCTGCAAGTGTGGATGTTCTTGTGCATATGCTCTCTCTTCTTATCAGCTGGACACTCGACTCTCCACTCTAGTCCTCTGTGGCTATGTTACTGACTCTGGGCCCAAGAGTCTCCAGGTCTTGCCACACTGCTGGCTGACCAGGTCTCCACCTGGATTCACAAGAGTCTACTGAACATTGTAGGGCTTAGCTTGCAGCTTCATTACTGTTTTTCTCTAAATTCACCTTATCAGTGATGAATGTGGTCACCAATCAGAGTGTGTATTCCCATTGAGTCTTAGTCTTGGAAGGGGGTTTGCTCTGAGGGGACCTGTGGTCACCAATCAGAGTGTGTATTCCCATTGAGTCTTAGTCTTGGAAGGGGGTTTGCCCTGAGGGGACCTGACCACTTGCCTTGATGTGTCCTGGGCGAGCAACTTGCTTGTTCTTGTGAAAACCACTTGGACTGCCTATACTGTTTTGCATTTTTCCTATCAGTCTTTCTTTCAAGAAGTATCTTCTGATCTTCTAGCCATTCCAGGCTAGTCTGCTTGTCCTTTCAAGTGGAAATTTCCCACCTCAAAAGATTTTGGATGTGGTTCAGGATTCTACCTATGGTCTTATGTAATGCAGAGGCTCCGAGGAAGCCTCCTTCACTGGGCAAGTAGTAGCCCCATTTTAGGTATTCCATCAGTTATAGGCAGAGGACAGACTTACAAGATTTCTATGGTGATGTTTCTGGCTATTCCTTTCTCTTCCCCTCCAGTGTCTATTTTATAATGGTATGCAAGGGAAACCAAGGTTGAAAAGATAGCCAAACATCTTAATATTATTTACCTGCTTTTCCCCATTCCAACCATGTCTCAATCCCTGTATCCCAGAGCCCTGTTGTTCCAAGGTTGTGGATACATCATTATTTACCTCTGTCCCACTTAGCCCATGCAAACTTGCCTAATTGTTTTCCCATCCACTTTGTTCTTCCATTCCTCTCCCCCTTCTTGTGTATTGCCTCCCTCCCTAGCACCCAAGCTATCATGTTTCTATTCCCTGCCCCATGCTCCACCTTCCCCTCCCTCCCCTCACCTCAGCCCTCACATCCTGGTAGCTAGCAAAGAACCCCCTCCCCTTTAGTATGGGTTCTTTTTCTTAGTCTTTTACAGTAGTGGTCCTATGCAGTATTTCTCATTTTATGACTGACTAATTTCACTCAACATAAGGTCCTCAATGTTCATCCATGTTATGCGGTCGCTTGCAGCTTCCTTGTTATTCTTCAAGGTAGCATAATATTTCATTGTGTGCATGTACCACAGTTTGTTTACCCATTCTTAAGTTGATGGTCACATAGGCTGTCTCCATGTTTTTTGCTATTGTAAATAGTGCTGCTAAGAACATTGGTGTTCGTGTATCTACTCATGTTAAGGCTCATATTTCTTGTGAGTAAATACCAAGTAGAGGAATTGCTGGATCATAAGGTATTTCTATTTCCAACCTTCTGAGGAAGTGCCATATTGGTTTCCAGAGTGCATTTTGAAATCCCACCAGCAAGGTAGAAGCATCCCAGCTCTCCACATCCTCCCCAGCATTTATTGTCCTCTACTTTTTTTATCTTTGCTATTTTTTCTGGTGTGAGATGATATCTCATTGTTGTTTTGATTTTCATCTGTCTAATGGCTAGTGATCGTGAACATTTCTTCATATGTTTGTTGGCTGCCGGGATCTCCTCCTTGGCAAAGTATCAGTTCATATCTTGTGCCCATTTTTAAATTGGGTTATTTGTCTTTTTCTTGTAGAGGTATTGTAATTTCCTATATATTTTAAAAATGACTACCTTGTATGATGCGTCATTGAAAAATATTTTTTCCCATTCTGTGGGTTCCCTTTTCACTTTTCTGATGAACATAAGTTTTTAATTTTTAGTATGTCCCAATCATCTATTTTGTCTACTTTTGTTTGTATAGTTTTCAAAATGTGTGGTAGTCTGTGTATTCCCTGAATTAGTACCCTCACATTTGTCCTTATTTTTTCATTGATGGCTTCATAATTCTGGGAATCACATTTAGGTCTTTAATCCATGCTGAATTGATTTTTGTATAAGGCATGAGGTGAAGGTCTTGTTTCAGTCTTTTGCATATCCCTTTCCAGTTCTGCCAGCACCATCTGTTGAAAAGACTATCACCTGCCCATGCAATATATTTAAGTACTTTGTCAAAAATCAGTTAGCTGTATGTGGATGGGTTAATTTCTGGGTTCTCAATTCTGTTCCATTGATCAGTATATCTTCATTGTAACAATATCCAGCTGTTTTGACCACTGTAGCCATGTAATAAATTTTGAAGTAGGGGAGTGAGAGATTTCCAACCTTATTCTTCTTCTAAACAGTGCTTTGCTTATCCTGGGTCTCCTTGCTTTCCATATAAAGTTTGTAATTGCTTTTCCATCTCTTTGAAGAATGTCACTGGAATCTGGATTGGGATTGCATTATATGTGTAAATTGCTTTGGGCAGTATTGACATTTTCATAACCAAGCTTTGTTTTTGTTATTGTTGTTGTGATGTTAGGTGCTGTTGAGTCAGTTTCCATTCAGAGTGACCTTAAACAGGGTTTCTAAGAAGTGGCTGGTCGTTTTGAATATCAGACCTTGTAGTTGTTTGTCTAGTGATTATCCTACAGTGTCACCTCTGTGCTCCATCTATAGTATTCCATACTACATTTCGTTGGGAAATGTGTAGCCTTTCACTAAGTTGTTTGCATGTGCCTTGAGTCAGTTCTCACTCGTAGTGACACTATGTGCAATAGTGTCCTGCACCATCCTCATAATCATTGTTATGTTTGAGTCCATTGTTGCAACCACTGAGTCAATCTATTTCGTGGGGATGTTCTTTTATTATTCAGCCTCTATTTTAAAGCTAATATTTACCAGAATAACTTAACAATTGCAGGCCATCATTAAATTGGCTTTAATTAGTTTGCAACAGCAGTTCATAGGACTGTTTGATGAAAGAAAGACCAATAAGTATTGTTCATAGTATTAATTGCTACATACAAAAGGTCAATACATATCGGATATTATTTTATAATAATATAATTATATTTGGTGCATAACACCAAAACCTTAATATATGAAAAAGTGATAGATAAAACTGTCCTATTAATAGAAGCTTTTTAATAACATGCTGTATTAGTCATGGACTATAGAAAACTGAATTCATCTAGGTTGTTCATATGAAGGGACTACTTAAAGATTCATGCCAATGGTAGGAAAATTAGGAAGACGTGATGATGTACCTAGAGAAAAGCAACTCTAGGAAGCTAGAATAACACCCAAAGCTATAATGTTAAAGGAAAAAAAAACAGTGATCCAAGAATCTACAGATAACTGAACATGGAGGAGCTGTAGACCTGGAGGGAATAATTCTATACCAAAGATGAAGTGCTTAAACAAAGAATAGGGAACATATAGTTGGACTCCCTCTGTTCTGCCCTTTCATCTCCAATCACTCTGACAGAACAAAATAGGATACCAGAAGGCAATAGAATCCAGATAATGTAGCCCACAAGGTTCAGCCTTTAGGACCTCTCAGCAAAGCAGAGAATGATGGAAAAGAGATCTATAAAGACAATTGTGCAATAAGCAACCACATACTTTACTGTTTTATGCAAATTCCATAAGGCAGTGTTTTAAAAATTCTAAACAGATGGCAAACTATATTAACCATTCTCCATGTTTTTTGTTTGTTTATCACTAACACATATTGTATAAATCTTACATGACTGTCAATTAATGTTTTGTGATACATGGGTTAGTTCAAGCATCGACTCAAACTGATATGCACCTCACATATCTGTAAATAATGTCTTCATGCACCAAGACTCTAAATCTCTATGACTATATAAACAACTTCACTGAGGTGGATTTTTTTTGTCCTTTTAGTATCTCATTTTACAATGTCAGGCATTTCTCTGTCTAAAACAAATGAGTTCACATTTGACAGGTGATAAAAATAACTGCTTCATTTGCCACCACATTAAAATAAGTTGACAATAGTTCTTAATTATTATTTTCTGTCACTTTCTGCATCTGATTTTTCACTTTTACTCCAGTATGATAGCAATCAGTATGCCCTGGGAATACGATATGGTATATATTTCCCTAAAAGTTAACCTATGGGAGTTAATATTTTATGTAGATTTGTATAGGTTATAAAGACATAAGAGGTAGTGCATTTAGAGATGGCACATTAGCCACAGACAGATAAAGCATCTTACTAAATGGTGTATCTATTTTGTATTGAATCTTGCTGGCTGTATTTTTTTAAGCATTCCCATCTAGTGCACCTATCTGAATATGATTGAATGTTGTAAAGGCAATGAAAAAATTTGAACACTAGAAGGATGGCAATATATGGTTATCTAATGTTGTAGTTAAGGAGCTCTGGTAGTGTAGTGGTTATGAGTCAGATTGGCAACTGCAAGGTCAGCAGTTCAAAACTACCAGCAGATCTGCGGGAGAAAGAGGAGGCTTTGTATTCCTGTAAATATTTACAGCCTTGGAAACTCTGTGCAGGGTCACTATGAGTCGGAACCGACTCCACGGTATTTAACAACAAGCAACAATGTTGTAGTTGGAGTCTTGGTGTGGCGTTGCAGGTTAATGTGCTTGACTGCAATGTCAGTTTGAACTGCAAGGTTGGCAGTTGCAAACTGCCACTCTTTGGAAACTCTATACAGTGTTGCTGTGAGTTGGAACCAATTTGATCGCACTTACTAACAACAACAACAAACAATGTAATAGTTATCCTAGTATGGCACTGTAGGATCTGCACTTGACTGCAAACACAAAGTCAGCAGTTCAAGCCCAGCAGCTGCTCCTTGGAAAACCTATACAGGGTCGCTGAGCCAGAACTGACGTAATGGCACTTAACAACAATAACAACAATGTAGGAGAGAAAATATAAATTATGTATGTGACAAATCATGGTTCTTTTTTGAGTACTGAGGTTATTTGTTCTCCAACTTTGTCTCTTCTTTTCAAATCAGGTTTGACTATTTTAAGACGTTCACATTTATGTATGAAATTTGTCTAAGAACTGAACTGAGCTGAGAATGCTGACTGAACTGTGTTGCCAAATGTCTGTAGACTATTAAGACAAAGGTAAAGAAAGGAAAATAGCAGTCAGGCCTTACTGAGATTGACCATCTAAGTAAGAGAAGCCTAACAAAGGTACCTGTCTCTCCCATTCCAAATTTTCTCAACAATAGTGCCTGATCTATCTGTGCAGGCAGATCAGCACTGATGCAGGACTATCTCTCTTCCAAGGAATCTCCTCACCAAAAAAAAAAAAAAAAAAAATCAATAAAGATTTTTTTAGTTTAAGGGCCTGGGGGTTGGTAATGAAGAAGAGGGCTCAAACATAAGAGGAAAGGCCTGGTGATGATGGTGGTGGTGGTGGTGCGCTGTGGAGTCGGTTCTGACTCAGCGTCTCTGAATAGGCTTTCTGAGTCTGTAAATCTTTAGGGGAGCAGACATCCTCATCTTTCTCCCAGGGAATGGCTGTTAGTTTCAAACTACTGAACAACCCCACTCATAACCACTATGGGGAAGGGTGTGAAGAAGAGGGGTCAAATATAATAGGAAAGGCCTAGTGGTGGGAAAGTCAGAGTAGAGGGAAGGTGTCTTCAAGGTCCTCTTCCTTCAACTTGACAAGGATGCTTTACTAGAGGAAGGACTCTGCTGTAAGCCCCCAGATAAAGAGCACCTGGGAATGGATAGAAGAGATGGAAAAAGCATCACTGATGGGGTGGAGAGGGCTGAGGCCATAACTGTGACTCCTTTTAAAGACTGCAATGCATTGTTAGGACACCAAATCAGCTTGGGGAGGCAACTTTCCCATGAAGTCGGCCAAGAAAAGCCTTTATGATGGCCTGCAGTCAGATCTGAATATTTACACACAGGTTTTTAGTCAGGAAATTAACTCAGCAACGTTTTGAGTCAACTTTTCAAGTTCTTCAACAAATTCTACTGGCAGTTTGATACGGTTGTATTGAATTCATAGATCAATTCCAAAGAATTTATATTTTGCCAATAAATCTATCAATTTGCCAATATTTTTTATTTGTCACAACTGTTTTTATTCCCCTTTTCTTCTTTCTCTAACATTTGAATTCATGCTTATAATTACCTTTCATCTTCATGTAAGCTTATTAGCTGCAACATTTTGTGAAAGTTTATTAGCTGTAAAACAAAGTAACACTTTGTTTTATTATTTTATTGGCTGTTTTAGTGTTTATTGTACACATCTTCTTGCTTACCACAGTTTCAATTAGACTGTGATATTATATGACTTCCTTATAGTCTGAGACACTTTAAATATTATACTTCCATTATACTTCTCCTGGCTTTTGTACTATTTTTATATTAATATTTATATAATATATTTATATAAATTGAATATTTATGATTCATATTTATGTGAACTTTAATCTATACCATAGAATGGTTAATACATGTTTAATGCAGATTAATTAGAATCAGTCAAGCAGGTATACTTGCAAGGATACCAAATAGCATTATATTAGGATTAATAGCATTTGTTATATTTTTTTGTGTGTGAAGTCCATTGTCCTTTAAAGATATTTAAATAATAGGGGAAACATATATATTGAATTTCATAGGTTTCATTTTCAGTAATTGCTATTTCTCAGGAAAGATCTAAGTTTCTTTCTAGCATCATATTCATTTTTTCGTAACCAATCTCCAAGATTACCCACATGCTTTCTGATTTTTTTTTCATATCCTTGTACATTCTGTTTCCATCTGGGACTATAACTATGTGAGGGACTCTGAGACAGTAGTATGTTCTCATGGATCTTTCACCTGAAAAAAACTTGTGATTTAATAAATATTTCTTGCTTTCAACTGTTACAACATGCTATTTATCCTGGGATATGAAAATGGCTTTGGAACAGGGCAGTAGGTATTAGTGAAAGCCTTAACTTCCTTGAATGAAACCCTGGTGACACAATAGAATAAGTACTGGACTATTAACTGCAAGATTGGCAACTCAAACCCACCATGGACTCCACAGCAGAAAGATGAGGCTTTCTGTTCCCATAAAGGTTTATAGCCTCAGAAATTTTAAAAAGGGTCACTATGAGTCAGATCAACTCCATGAAAATGGGCAAAGTGCCTTGAAGAAAATGAGGTTTTTCAGAAAAGCCAGTAAATATTAGGAAAACTGTCTGAAGGAGGTTTATTTAGTTGTTATTTAGTGGCAGAAAGTTGAGCAAAAATGTTGCATGTGACTACATGGAAAATAGAAAATTTCCTAATATACTAAGGTATTCTCAAAATAAGGATATTTTCAAGAGTACTGAAACAGTAGCCTATTTATTCTTACTTCTTACATTAAAATGTTAGCTAATAAAGCTAAAGGTAGAACTATTAAAAAATAATAGGCTTAATTTGATGGGTTTGAAAATTCTTAGTCTGCCTCCATTTCAAATGATGCAAAATTAATAAACGACTTTTGATCAAAGATAAAATCCAGGACCGTCAAAACAAAAGAAACAAAAATAAAAGATAATGCTTAAAGAACAAACCTCACAAATATCCAATTCAGTTCCTCAGAGTTAGATAAAGGTACAAAATTATACACAAAGAAATATTTCCAGCTTTACCTGAAATAATGATTATACAAAATGAAAAGACTCATTTCTACCTTCCAAATTTTATTGGTAGGAAGCAGGTAGAGAAAACTTCTCAGTAGCAAACATGAAAAAAGAAGGATATACAAGATAAAACCAAGGATTAAGAAGACACAGTTGAAAAGCAGAAAGATTGATTCCAAGTCCTTAAGAGCTAATTTCAAATATTTGCCTAGTTAGATTTCAGAATTTCTATAGACCAAATTCTCATTGGTGCCTTCCATTTCCCTCTTTTAAGTAAGTGACTATGCTATCGTTAAATGCCATTGAATCAGTTCTTACTCAGAGCAACCTTGCATAGGGTTTTCTAGGAGGGGCTGATGAGCTTAAACCACCGACCTTGTGGTTCAAAACATCTTTGCAGTCCAGTGCATTGACCCAAACGCCACACCAGGACCCCTGACTACAGTGATTTCCTTATGCTTATCTGACAATTGCATAATGCAATAAATGAGTAAACTGAATAGGTCTGTTGTTATTAGGTGCCGTTAGTGACACTATGCACAGCAGAATGAAATACTGACCTGTCCTGTGCCATCCTCCCAATTGTTGTTACACTTAAGTCCAATGCTGCTGCCACTGTGCCAATCCATCTTTTTTTCACTGATGCTTTAAGAATAATGGCCTTCTCTAGGAACAGGTTCCTTCTTGATAATCTATCCAAAGTATGAGAGGTGAAATTTCACCATCCTTGCTTCAAAAGAGCATTCTTTCAACACAACTTTTTGTTCTTATAGCAATCCTTGGTTCTTTTAATATTCTTCCCCAACACCATGATTCAAATGCATTAATTCTTCTATGGTCTTCCTTATTCATTGTCCAATTTTCACATGCATATAAATAAGACTATTGAAAATACCTTGACTTGCATCAGGCACATCTTACTCCTCAAACTGACATTTTTGCTCTTTAAAGAGGTCTTGCAAAACAATGCATAGCTTGTTTTCTTGACTGCTGCTTATATGAATGTTGATTGTGAATCCAACTAAACTGAAGTCTTTAACAACTTCAATCTTTTCTCCATTTATTATGATGACATTTACTGGTGCAGTTGTGTGGTTATTTACATTGTTGTGCAAACATACTGAAGGCTGTGGTCTTCAATCCTCTTCAGTAAATAATTTAAGTCCTCTTCCCTTCAGAAAGAAAGGTTATATCATATGCATGTTGCAGATTGTTAATGAGTCTTCCTCCAATCCTGATGTCAACCTCTTCTTCATATAATCCAACTTCTTAGATTATTTGCTCAGCATACAAACTGAATAAAAATGGTGAAAAAAAGAATATAATGCTAGCACACAACCCTCCTGATTTTAAACAATTCAGTAACAGCTTGTTGTTGTTAAGTGCCGTCAAGTTGGTTCCAACTCATAAAGACCCTGTATAGGATTTCCAAGGATTGGCTGGTGAGCTGTGCAGCCAACTTTGCAGTTCAAACTAACCTTGTAGTCCAGCACGTTAACCTGCAGCACCACACCAGGACTCCAGTAAGAGATTAAGAGGAACTATATCTGATTGGCTCTACTAAGGAACAAAATACAGGAAGTCTAACCCAAACTTAGACCTAACTTACGTGATGAGATCATTAATGTTGGAAAGATGTTCTAATAAGGTAAGATTATTGTGGACCTTAGGATGGATGATCAATTAAAAGACTGAAACAGAACATTTCAAAGAGCAATAATGGAAAACAAAGTGAAGAATTATAATGCTATGTGCAAAGACCTGGAGTTAGAAAACCGAAAGCCAAGAACACACTTGGCATTTTTCAAGCTAAAAAACTGAAGGGAAAAAATCAAGTCTTAAATTGAAATATTGAAAGATATCAAGGGTAAAAAAACTGGCAGAAGCAGAAAGCATAAAATGAAGACAGAAAGAATACACAGAGAAAGTCTACCAAAATGAACTGGTCGACATTCATCCATTCCAATAGGTAGCATATCAACAATTGATAGATTGAGTGAAGAGTCAATGCACTAAATATATTGGAAAAATAATAATAATGATAAAAAGGCTCTAGGAATTGATGAAATATCAAAAAGAGGTTTTAACAAACATATGAAACACTGAAGTGCTCACTGGTCTATACCAAAAATTTGGAAGACAGCTATTTAACAAACCTGGCTTGTAGATTGGGTGAATATTCGTGAAAGTACTTTTACCTGAATCACCATGTTAAACCACATTCAAAAAGCATGTGAGAGTGTAAATGTGATTTTAAGTCGATAAGTGTTTGGGCAATGTGTTGTATATCAATGGAAGTAATGAAATTGTTATAATACACATTTATCCCAAAGGACTTTTAAAAATATTTCTTGTAGGGCAGGTATTTTGTTAATGAGTACTTTCAAGGTTTATGTTTCCCATGAGAAAGTCTTTATTCCATATTCATTTTGAAGTTATTTTTTATAATACTTTACTACATTTTTGGTGAAAATGTACACAGGCAATATGTTCCCATTCAACAATTTCTACAGTGCTGTTCAGTGACAATTATATTCTTCACATTTTGCCATTATTTTAATTATTTTTATTCATATTGTTCCATTTCCAATAACCTAAACTCCCTGTCCCCCAGTCCTGGTGTGACGCGGTAGGTTAATGTGCTGGACTGCTGGCCTTGCACTTCAAACTCACCAGTCTTTCCTTGCAAACCCTATACACGATGCTATGAGTTGGAACTGAGCCAATGGCAGTTAACAACAGCAACAACAATCTCCCTGTCCCCATATGTCATCTTTGCTTTAGAGTCACTGTTGAACATTTAATCTCATATAGATTTTTTTTAAAGGAATGTAACATTTGCTGATGATACTTTTAGTTTGATAAGCTAGCATGCTACTTATCTAAAATCTGGCTTCAGGGAATAGTTTCAGTACAGAGTTTAATGAGTGCCTTAGAATGATGTTCTCTGGGATCCATCCCATTTCATATGGTATAGAAGGTCTATTTTGTTTGTTTTTGTTTTTAAGGAGTTGATCTTTTCTACATTTCTCTCCCTTTCTATCAGGATCCAGTTTATGTGCCCCTGATGAGAATGTTTGAAAGCTGGAGTTTGACACTATCTCATTTTTCTGATTTTAGGGTAGAGGATGCCAAGGTTCATGTGGAAAATACATCTTGTGGTCTAGTTTCTTTTCTGAGCTTTATTCTATGTTCTTAAATTGCTCTGATGCAACCTGATGCTTTTCTATCTTGCTATAAAAT
>NW_006408581.1:425413-432475 GCF_000296735.1 Chrysochloris asiatica | reverse complement strand
ACAATAAATGCTGGTGAGACTGGGACCCTTCTACATTGCTGGTGGGATTGCAAAATAGTCCAACCATTCTGGTAAGCAATATGGCACTTGCTCAGAAAGTTGGAAATAGAAATACCTTATGATCCAGCAATTCCTCTGCTTGGTATGTACCCATAAGAAATATGAGCCATAACACAAGTAGATACATGCACACCAGTGTTCATAGCAGCACTATTTACAATAGCAAAAAAATGGAGAAAGCCTAAGTGCCCATCAAGGGAAGAATGGATAAATAAACTGTGGTACATGCACACAATGTAATATTATGTTACCTTGAAGAATAACAAGGAAGCTGCAAGTCAACGCATAACCTGAATGAACTTTGAGGACATTATGATGAGTGAAATTAGTCACAAAAGGAGAAATACTGCATAGGACCTTTATTGTAAAAGATTACGGAAAAGAACCCACAAAAAGGGGGAAAAATATTTGCTGATCATTGGGATGTATGGGGTGGAGTGAGGGGCAGGCGAGGAAGGTGGAGCACAGGGTAGGGAATAGAAGACACAGGATCACTTGGGTGCCTGGGGTCGGGGGGAGGCAATACACAAGAAGGGGGAGGGGAATGGAAGAACAAGGTGGATGGGAAATGGGAGAACAATTAGGCAGGTTTGCATGGGCTAAGTGGGACAGAGGTAAATAATGATGTATGCACAACCTAGGAACAACAGGGCTCTTGGATACAGGGATTGAAGCATGGTTTGAATAGGTAAAAGGGAGAAAATAATATTAAGATGCTTGGCTGTCTTTTGAATCTTGGCTTTCCTTGCCTACCATTGAAAAATAGACACTGGAGGGGGAGAGAAAGGAATAGCCAGAAACATCACCATAGAAAGCTTGTAAGTCCATCTTTAGCCTATAACTGATTGAAATACCTGAAAGGGGGCTAGAACATGCCCAGTGAAGGAGTCTTCCTGAAGAGCCTTTGCATTGCATAAGACCATAGGTGGAATACTGAACTCCATCCAGAATTTTCTGAGGTGGGACATTTCCACTTGATAAGCAGACCAGCCTGGAGTGGCTAGAAAAACAGAAAATACGTCTTGAAGGAAAGACCAGCAGGAAAAATAAAAAAAACAATAATGGCAGCCCAGTTGACTACTGCAAAAACAAACTAGCCGTTTGTTCAGGAGCCATCAAGGCAAGTGGCCAGGTCCCCTCAGAGCAAAGCCCTTTCCAATATAAGGCTCAATGGGGATACATGAGCAGGCATGTGGTCTGGCTGATGACTACACTGGTCACTGATAAGAGGAAAAGGGGGAATAACAGCACTGAAGTTGTGTGCTAAATCCCACCACATTCAGTAGACTCCTTTGAACCCCTGTTGAGACTTGGTTGGCCAGCAGTATGTCAATACCTGGGGACTCCTGGGCCCAGAGACAGTGACATGGCCACAGAAGACTAGAATGGAGAGTGAAGTGTCCAACTGATATGAAGTAAGGGGAGATGCACAAGAACACCCATACTTGCAGGTAATACCCACTTGACCTGGCTTCAGTGGCTGGATGATCAAAACTCAACTAGAAGAAGAAAGAAGTGGAAAATAAAGAGTAATCCACTACAATTTGATGAACTTGACCTATACTTGTGGAGTTAGTAGCTTAAAAGAGGGAACAATTTTTTACTGCTTGAATCATTCCTATCCCCTTGGTACACAGGATTGACAGGGATGGGCAACTTAGACATTGGCTACCCAAGATGAGAGGGCTAAAAAGGCAAGAAGTGACTGGTTTAAAAGCTCTCAAGAGGGAGCCTGGTTCCAGAGGGTACAGGAGAAGGTAGAATCTCCACTAAGTGGTTTTCCAATCTGTTGGGACGGAGCTGATGAAAGGATATGGAGATTATACTCTTGTGGTACAATAGTGAATAATTGCTATTAGGACTGACTGTGAGGGTTAGAAATGTAAAAGTAGATGTTCTGTAACAAAAGAAGGGGAATGGTTGATTTTGCAATCTAGGAGTGGAGGTCCCTGGGATAATCAAGTGAGAAAAGCAGAGTAAGGAACACTACCAAGAGAAGCAATGATCCCAGAGATGGAGGCAGAGACGATGATGTGGAGACATGGAACAGCCAGGGACTCTGGACTCAGGGAGGGATAAAGGCTGTATGCTGAAGGCCCTGGAGAGCAGGCTTGTGGGATGTATCCTTTGGTTGTTTGATGATGCATGGGTGGGATTGTAATCATTGCAATGAAATGAAATACGATAGAATGAATGTAAAGCTGATATTCTCCCATATAAATGATCACATAATTCACAATAAAAACTTAAAAAAATATATTTCTAGGTGTCTTGATATCAGTGTTTAGTGTAGAACCAATTATTCTCTACTCCTTAGGCAAAACTCTTCTATTATAGGTGATGGCCTGTGAATTAAGAGGTTTTACAATCTGGTTCGCTTCCAGTTTTGTGTGATCACTGTGTACTCTGATCCCTGGGCACTAACATATTTTGGTCTCTTTCCTGGTCTCAGCTATTCCCCTCACTTGCATGTTCTGATCAGTATCCTCCTGAATACTAGAGTACCATTTGCCAATTTTCAGAGCTGCCTCACCAGACAGAACTGTAAATTCAGATACATCATCCAGTATACTTCTGCCATTTATGTAACTCTAAATAAGCAGTCTATCTGTTCAATTTACGAAACTCCACAGACGTCATCTGAGTTCTTTCTCCCTGTGCCACAGTCTGGAAACTTGTTTGTTATAGTAAGTTTAGACAATTGAAAGACTCACATAATTTGAATCTCTCAGAGATCATTGTATTTCGTTGTCTGATGTTCATTGTCTTAAGAAAAATGTTGTTTCCTATACTTTGTTCTTGTTATTTTAAAATGTTTTGCTCATTACAGATATGAAGGTAGCTTCAATCTCCCAAGGAATAGGAAGAAGGAAAAAGGCCTACAAACACTTTATTATGTCCTTCTGAAGCAAGGTGGGGTATATCTGGAGCAGAGTTCTGAAGGATAGCAGTAGATTGTTGTCCTAATAACTATTAGGTTTTATCTTCTCTATGTGTGGTACTGGGGAATAATGCACTGGACCACAAGGTCAGTTTGAACTGCAAAGTCAGTAGTTTAAATTCACCAGCTGCTTCTTGGAAACTCCATACAGGGTTCCTATGAGGTGGAACTGACTTGAAGGCACTTATCAATAAAAAACAATGTCAGTATTTAAAGCAACCAAATGGTTGGTGGTTGAAACTCACCATCCACTCCTTTAGGGAAAAATATGGCAGTCAACATTCGTAAAGATTGCAGCCTTGGAAACTTTGTGGGGCAGTTCTACCCTGGCTTACAAGGTTGTTAAATGTTAGAATTGAACTAATGGCAACAAATGTGACTAACAGGTGCTGGGTAAAGTTCTTAGAGCATATAATGCAGGCAGATTAAGTGACCAAATCTACTTACTTGGGAAATTTTTTAAACAATTGAATGTAGACAAATTTAATTTTGACACTAGTGGCCTGTTTTAATCTAACAGGCCTTGACTTGATATGAAGTAAACATCTAAAGTCCAATACACAGAGGCCATGACTGGCTCATTTATGTAAACGTCATAGTTGGAATTTTGCTGGCCACATTGATCAGTTTGGAAGCATTTTCAATTTTATAAATTTTAATAGTACAGCTAAATAAGGAATGCATAGTGACAGAGTTTCAGTGATTTGCATAATCTTGCATGCCCTTTGCTTCTCTTGATGACAAATTCTAAAACTATCAAATCTCTCTTTTCTATTTTTTTCACACAGAGGGTTGCCAAAAAAAGAAATGAAAATAAAAATAAAAGCAAAATAAAGGCGAATAATGCAGATTTAGATAGGGAGTGGATTTATTCTGGAGTAAATAGTATTGTAAGAGGAGAAAGATACTAAAATATGGGAAAAGGAGAAATGCTCTTATCATAATACCAACAAACATTTCAAGAGTTAAGCAAAATAGATTTTTCTTTAACAGAGACAAATTAAACAGGTTAGGGAGAGAAAGCAGAAAGAACGTCTGTGGGGAAGTGCATGGAAGGATGGTGTGATCAGAAATGGTTTCACATGGAGACTAGTTTATTCTATAGGAGGAGTCCTTAACAAGGGGTTGTCATGTGACTAATATGTATGAGGCTAGGTAGGAAAGAAGCTAAACTGAAGTTTAGATGATCATCAGGTTGTTTCGGATTGATCACTGGTGATAACTAGTTTAGTTATTAATTTATGAGTCAAAGAAGGGAATGTTGAGGGTTTAAATTAATCTTTGGCGTGGATAAAAATGGGACATCCTTGAATCTTCTATAAGTTATCTCTGGAAGGGTGACTGTGTGCTGTAGGCCATTTCCTGAACACAGAGAGTTGTTGTGTGCTGTCAAGTTAGTTCTGACTCATAGAGACCCTGTATACGATTTCATAATCCGCAATGCTGCCAGAGCTCCAAGTACAGAGAACAGGAGGATTTTATTAGCCATTACAGTTTCCCACAATCACAGGATTCAGGCAAAAATCACACTTGGTCAGAGTGTAATTCTCTTAATCATGGTCTTCATTTAAGAAAAGGAATTAAAATATAATTAATTAATATATACTATGATTTCAAAATTTGTTTGTATGCATAGTAAGTACCAGTTAATTTACCATAATTACTGTGATATAAGCAGGAGAAAGATGAGGCTATCTGCTGTCATGACGTTTAAAGCCTAGGAAACTCTGATCAAGGTTGTTGTGAGTTGGAACCGACTTGACTGCACTTAATAATAACAACAACAATTTTGATATTAAATTATTACCTAGATTTAAATGAAGAAATTAGCTTCAAAATATTAAATAAATATTATTGAAGATGGCATGAGGCAATAACACATAGGCGATAGAAGTTTGGACAACACTGTATTAGGGCACTTTATTCTTATACTACCTTTGCAATTTAAACTTTAATACCTGCAATTTGATTGATGATAATAATGAAGCTTTGAGAAGTTAAACAACATCTCTAATCTTACACAGTAAACAAATGGCAAAGAAAATATTTAACTTTAATTCTTCCTTTCTTTAGAATGTACTCCCTTTATTGATATTCTATTTATTTCTCAAGGATTTTACTGAAAAATTAGTTTTTATTTATTTTTAATTTTGTTCTTGTCTTCAGAAGAATAGGAAATTATATCCATACCTTCATCATAGAAATTGGACGAGGATTTTCAGAAGCTTTCTATGTATGGCATCTAGACAAGGGTGAAAATACTGCTACTAAGTTTTACTCCTGGAATGGTGCTAAAGGATAAGAACTATACTGCTAATCACAAAGTCAATGGTTCAAACCCACTAGTCTTTCTAGAAAGGTTCACTATGAGTTGGAACTGACTTGAAGGCAGTTAGCAACAACAAAGAATATATAACTGTAAAATGTTGCTGTCTATTTGGTAATGCTGAAAATCTACATAGAGAGTTCATTGTACTTATATCTATTTAATATTTTATGTATTGAATCAATCATTTTCATAACATGTATATATATATATATATTCTGAAATAACTAATTTAGAAATTTTGAACACATGTGCATTCTTTCTTCAACCATTATAAGCATCAATAGAATTACGACTTAAAGGTTGGAGACTTTTGATGTAAACTATTTTTGGACAGCTGTTTGTTAATGTAAGTTATGGTGAGATTTCCTGGGATAAGCACTCAACCTAAAGGTCAGTTTGAATTGTAATGTTGATGGTTCAAACTCACCAACCACTGCTCTGAACTCTTATACGGGGTCACTATGAGGTGGAACTGACTCAACGGCACTTAACAACAACAGCAATATTAACCACAAGTCCAATGCTTATCCTACAGCTTTACAGACAATAGAAGGAGTATACATTTTCAACAAATGAAATACTTTGAATCAATAAGATTAATATGAAGGTGATTCTGAGTTTCAACTTCTTGACCTTTCTTTTCATCAAGTTACTAGATTTTACTGGGAGCTCTGGTGACATAGTGGGCTATGTGTTGGGTTGTTCACTGCAATATGACTGGTTGGAATTCACTGTGTCTCCAAGGGAGAAAGATGAGGTTTATTGCTCCCATAGAAATTTACAGCCTCAGAAATCCTATCCATGGTTGCCATGATTCGGAACTCACTCAAGGGCACACACAACAACAACATACTTTAACGATCCCATATTATAGATTTGCACTGCTTTTCTGATTCAAGTATCTATAGTTGATCTATATCTATATCTAAAGCAGAATTGGTGAATTAAATAAGCTATTAATATTTAATAAGCTTATTAATAGTTAAAATAAATTTATTTGATTGTATGAATGTCTAGAAGGCAGTGATGGTTCAATTATAGAATTCTCCCCTTTCATGTGGAAGCTCCAAGATCAATTTATAACCAATATATTTCAAGTGTATCCAACACTTACTTACTCTGGAGACTTCAGTCTTGCTGTGATTTTGAACAATAAGCACTGGACTGTGAACCACAATGTTGGCAGTTCAAACCCACCAGATGCTACTTGGAAATCCTATACAGGGTCTCTATGAGTCAAAACTGACACAATGGCATTTAACAACAACAACAAAGCAGATTTGGCATAAATGCTTTTTTTAAAATTAGCCTATGAAAACACTGTAAATCACAAGGATCCAATCCTATTATGCATGGGATTGCATGATTCAGGGGCTAACTTGATGGCGTCTATCAACAACATTGGATACAACTAAGAACAGTGTCAAACACTTTTAAAGACTTCTACTCTTCTATATACACACATTAGAAATGTATGGGTAGATGAGCGCATATCAGGCATAAAAGATTCAGATACACAAAACTGGTCAAAGATCTTTTGAATTAACTGGGTATGTACTAGAAAAAGGTCTTTTGATGTAATTTTGAATATAGTACTTACACGTCAAAAAGAACATATCCAGATCAGTCATTAGGTACAATGCTATAAGTGATAGGATAATATCCATGCGCCTACAGGGAAGCCCAGTTAATACCACTATTATTCAAATTTATGCACCAACCACTAAAGCCA
>NW_006408581.1:423535-425313 GCF_000296735.1 Chrysochloris asiatica | reverse complement strand
TGACATCTTTTGAAAATTAAAAAAAAAAACAAAAAACTAAACTAAAAACCTTTGAATGTTTCTTGATCATTTCAGTATATATTTAAAGTTTGTCTCCCAGAAGCAGCTGACATTATGTGACTCCACACAGTATTTTGTTTAACTACAGTTATATGTAATTATTTGGTTTTAATGTTCTTTACAAGCTGACTTGTAAACTGAGTCACAGTTCTCCTGTATTAACGTGACCTAGGGTAATCTGTTCCTACCACTGACTGTTCTTGCCTTTGAATATATATTTTCCTATTTTTGCAGTGTTGATATACTTCATTTACCTTTCCCCACTTGGGGAGTCCACACTTATTTCTCACTCGACTGGTATAAATTGCCAAACAGGGGTCGATTTACCATCTTTTGCACAGAGAAATTTCCAATCAGAGAAACATCATAATATCTTCACGTTACCCTGGAAATAAGCAAATACTGCAACTGGAGTCTGGAAAACAGGTTCCAATTTAAGGACAACTGCCAAATCACCATAGTAATTGAAAGGATCAAAAACTGCAATCTGAAAGTCAGCATGATGGCTCCGAAGTTTAATACTTTAGCCTGTGAAGCAATCTGTCTGTGGAGACATTTATTCACTTTCTGAAAGCATTCTTTATCTGACTTAGTGGTATTGAGTAATGAGTTCCATAGAGCTGATGTGAATATAATAAAACAATAGAGTGTATATTTAAAGATTCTTAAAAATCTTTCAGGAATCCCCGTGTTCATCAGTGATAAATAAATGGAAAAAATATATATGCCTTTTCTACTTCTGAAAAAATACAAAGGTGAATCAAAACTTATCCCACCTCTGGTTATATTAAAAACATCCATCCAAATCTATGGTTGATGGCAACATTGCATGTACACATGAAATGAATCTGTTGAATAGGCAAGTGACAGTGGATTATGTGCCAAATCATTTGCAAATCAGCCATGGCTCAGCTTATGACATTGATATCTAAAAACTGTGTGAAATGTGCATCAAAACAATGCATAGAAGAGCATAAACAAAAGCATTTATACATTTGCAAATAAAATTTGGAGGGATACTGAAAGGAATGCAAACTTTTCAGGCCTCCAGCCTGACATCTGACCCATTGACTTGGGACTTGTCATTTATGTATATGCATATGGAGTCCTGCTGTGGCACTGTGGGTTAATGTGCCAAACTGCAAAGCCATTTGAACTGCAAGGTTGGCAGTTCAAGCTCACCAGCTGCCTCTTGGAAACCATATACAGAGTCGCTATGGGTTGGAACCTACTTGACAGCACTTAAAAGCAAATATATATGTGATATGGTGTCCTGGTGTGGCGCTGTGGGTTAATGTGCCAGACTGCAAAGCTGTTTGAACTGCAAGGTCGGTGGTTCAAGCTCATCAGCTGCTCCTCGGAAATCCTATACACAGTCGCTATGGGTCGGAATCAACTAGATGGCATTAGCCGACAACAACATGTATATCATACACACACATATGTATGTGTAATATATATATAGTTGTTGTGTGCTGTGGTGCCATAGAATTGGTTCCAACTCATGTGACCCTGTACAGGGTTTCTGAGGCTGTAAATCTTTATGGCAGCAGAAAACCTCCTCTTTCTCCCACAGAACAGCTGGTAGTTTTGAACTGCTGACCCTGAGGTTCGCAGCCCAATTATATATATATATATATATACAGAGACTCCTAATGTAGGATCGGCATTGGATTGTGAACCACAAGGTCAGCAATTCAAACCCAACCAGCTGCTCC
>NW_006408581.1:415927-423435 GCF_000296735.1 Chrysochloris asiatica | reverse complement strand
CAATTATATATAAATATATATAATAAGGAGCTCTGGTAGCGTAGTGGTTACGAATCGGGCTGTGAACCTCATAAGCATAGTAAGTTGAACCGTGAATATAGAAGACTGTAGCTGAATTGACACATTTCAGTTATGAGTTGGAGGAGAATATTAAAATTACCATGGACTGCCAAAAGAACAAACATATCTGTGTTGAAAGAAGTACAAAGTACTCCATGGAAGCCAGGGTGGCCAAAATTTATCTGTCATACTTTGGACATAATGTCAGAAGGGACCAGTCCCTAGAGAGGGATCTCATGTTTGGTAAAGTGGCAGGTCGGAGAAAAAGAGGAAGACCACCCCTCAACAAGATGGATTAGCACAGTGATGGCAGTGATGGGCTCAAGCCTAACAACAATTGTGAGGTTGGCCCAGGACAGGGCAGTGTTTCATTCTGTTGTGCATAGGTTTGCTAAGAGTCAGTATCGACTCGATGGCACCTAACAACAACAATAACAATTCCTATAAGGGAATTTGACGAGGTGGCTGTGGGGAGTCCTGGTGTGGTGCTGTGTGTTAATGCACTGGACTGCAAAGTCAGTATGAGCCAGAAACAGGCAGTTGAAGCTCACCATCCTTTCCTTGGAAATCCTATACATAGTCCCTATGGATCAGAAGTGACTTAACAGAACTTAACAACAAGAACAAGATGGCAGTGGGGTTCTTGTTAAGTACCATTAAGTCAGTGTTTTGTTCTGTTGTTCATAGGGTCGCTATGAGTCAGTACTGACTCAATGGTAACTTACAACAACAATATGTGTGTGACCAAAATGGTCAGCAGTTCAAACTCTGCAGTTGCTCCTTGCAAACCCTATACAGTGTTGCTGTGAGTTAGGACTGACTTGATGGCACTGTTGTGGTGCTGTGGGTTAATGCATCAGACTACAAAGTCGTTTGAACTACAAGGTCAGTGGTTCAAGCTCACTAGCTGCTTCTTGGAAGCCCTATACAGGGCTGCTATGGGTCAGAATTGACTCAACGGCACTTAACAACAACAACAATGTCAGTGAACACATATATATGGGAGTGCATTGGCTCATACGATCAGCACTGGATTGCAATCCACAAAATCTGTGGTTTCAGCTGCTAAATGCTCCAGGAGAGAGATATGAGGCTTTCTGCTCCTGTGGAGATTTAAAGCCTGGGAAATCCTATACAGGGTCACTATGGGTCAGAACCAACTTGATGACACAGAACAACAGCTCCCAGATTCATCTCACCTTATATCTTAGTTATAGTGTCGTTATAACAACAACAACAAATACCACAAGTGGGAGGAATGTGGAACAAAACTCAAAATTGTGAAAAAAACCCAACTTACTGTTCAGAAAGAAACTGATGTAGTCCAAGACTGTGACCCTTCAGGTGTGAAACAGAACTCAACCACCTGTTCAATTTCCAGCCAAGCAGTAGATAGGTATATCGGGAGGGTAACAATATTCATAAGGCATGCTCACCATGGAATGGTCAATTATTCCAGACCAAAAGGGCAGTATTTACCTAAGGACAAAGTTCAAAAGGGTTGGGAAGGAGAGAGGAATGGAAGTAAGAACCACCCCACTGTGAGGAAGCTGGATACCTCTTTTTACTTGAAGGAGATTGCAGTCATTGAAATGAAACTAAGTGTATGATTTGTGGAATGTAAACTGATACTTTGCTCTTTAAACCTTCCTTCAACTCACAATAAAATGTTTCAAAACCAAACAAAAAAAGCACAAGGGAATGACTTTAATAAATAAATTTATTCTCTAATAGTTTAGGAGGTTAGAAGTCTAAATTCAGAACACCAGCTCAAGAGTCCTTGTCTCCTTTTAGCATCTGAAGATGCGACATTCCTTGGCGATCTCCATGACTGTTGGCATCAATCTTTCCCTTGAACTAGGAGCTTCACAGTGCAGGAATCCTTGGTCTACTGTTGTTGTTGTTGTTGTTGTTGTCAGGTGCCATCGAGTCAGAATCGACTCATAGCGACCCCATGCACAGCAGAAGGAAACAATGTCCGATCCTGGGCCAACCTCACTACTGCTGCCACACTTGAGTCCATCAACGATGCCACCTGGCCAATAGGTCCTCTTTCTCTACTCATCTCCACAGCTCTCTCCTTTTGCCTTTTTAATATATTAGGTGTTGGAAGCCACACCCCTTGGAAACTCCCTCATATAGGATCAGCTTTGTGATGGGATTAAGAATATTGAAGTCCACCCTCAATAGTCTTATTGGTTTATCACATCAAATCACATCATAGGGAATCATTAAAAAAAAAAAAAAAACCCAAAAACCCAATCAACTGAGAATCATGACCCAGACAAGGTGATACATATTTTTGGGAGAAATAATTCTATGACATCTTGGTTCACTCTGTATCTGTCCACACTGTGTCTTTGTTCCAATTGGGACAATGGGAAATAGTTTCCACTCACCAATATGTGACCTTCTGCATTTATAAGACAGATTGCAGCACGGACTCCCACTCTGCCTCTCTCCTTAGTCACTCTATTTGCTGTTTCCCTTTCTAATGAGTGTTTAATTGATTTTTTTATGCTTTCATTATAATCAGACTTCCAGGATTTTCATCTATATGTGTTCCACTTGGTATTTTGTGTCTCTGTTGTTGAGGGGTTGGGCAGAGTGTATCACCAGAATACCATTGTGATACTGACCTCTAAATGTTGATGTTAAGTGCCATCAAGTCAGTTCTGATTTATCGTGTCTCTGTCTAGGATTTCTGTAGAGTGGCTGGTGGGTTTGAGCCAACGACCTTGCAATTTAAACAAACCGTGTGATCCAGTGCAGCTGTAGTACCACACCAGCTCTCCACATAGACTTTCTTAAATTTGCTGTCCAGAAAATGTTTATAAAGAATCTCAGATACAACTTTTTAAAGGATCATAATACTAGAAAGCTTTGTCAAGTAGTAACTTTAAGATTTCATACGAAGCATCTATAAGTTGAGCAAATTCATCTTTTATCAAGGTCTTCAAAATATCCTAAGGTTCCTGAGTCACCTGTAAGACTGAGAACACAATGTGATAAGTCATCTACTTATAGTAGATGTCCCCAAAGGACTTTGTAAGCATTGACTTCTTATATTAAAATTTAGCTTCTTAGACATGTTTGCTCAATGTTTGGGATGATATTCTATAATTTCTGTTTCTGTATTTATATGTTTAAAGCACAAATTCTACCTTACCTTCCAAAAATATAATTTTAATTTTCTTATAGTAATTTTATAAATATCTAAATTCATTTAACTATTAATCACGTTATGCCTTATTTCCACTTCATGAAAGAAATGTCATAACTTTAACATCTTGTTTAATATAATTATTAATATTTACTATAAATAAAATAATCTAGCTGAAAATTATTACATGTGTCATTTATGTGGAATAATATTCAAGAGTAGCAGTTAAGCATGCAGATGATGGAGACATATTTCCTGAGTTAAATTTCAAAGTTTTGTTACTCTGTAACCTTGCATACATTATATAATACTCATATGTCTTACTGTTTCACATGTAAAATAGAACCAATAATTTATTTATAAAGTTATAGTTGTTATGCCCAGAATTCGGGGTCCCCAAAGACCACCAAGGAGCCGACACCGATGCAAATACATAAGGGTTGTTTATTCATGCTCCAGCTTGGACCCCACCTGCATCTGACGCAGCGGATGAGGAATGGAGCCTTGAACCCTCAGTTAACATTATTCATGCTCAAGCTCTGACTTCACCTGCATCTGACACAGTGGATGAGGGATAGAGCCTTGAACTCTCAGTTATTCAAGCCAGAGCTCAGACTCCACCTGCATCCCACACAGTGGATGAGGGATGGAGCACCCCCAAACCCTTTGTCTGTGGGGTTTTTTATAGAGTTTTCAAACAAGCTCGGGTTTTTCAGCTTTACAATATTTGGATTGGTTGACATTTGGCAAAGTATGAGATGTTACAGTTTAATTGGTCAGTACTGGTGGTCTTTTGTTCTTAGACTAGGATAAGGAAAACATCTGGCATCTGGCCTTGAGTTGTCCTGTCTACTGCTTATCTAGTTCTTGCTGTTGCTAGGGGTGAAAGGATATTCTAAGGCAGCATGAGCTGATTTAGCACATTCCTGGAACAGGAGGACGTGTTCAGGCTAACGTACAGAATGGAGCCTTTTTCTTGGTCCTACATAGTGACTGCATCATCATATCTATTGCCACAACAGTGCTGCAAGGTCTCAGTTGTATACATTGGTTGGTGGTGGTTATGTGCTGTGGAGTCGGTTCTGACTCATAGTGACCCTGTACAGGGTTTCCAAGGTTGTAAATCTTTACCAAAGCAGAAAGCCTCATCTTTCTCCCACAGAACTGCTGGTAGTTTTGAACTACTGACCTTGCAGTTCACAGCCCGAAGCATAACCACCAGAGCTACTTTCCTATTGTTGTTGAGTGCCATCAAATTAGTTCTGACTCATAATGACCCTATATTGGGTTTCCAAGGAGCAGTTAGTGGGTTTGAACCACTGACCATGTGCTTAGCAGCCCAGTGCTTATCGTATGTCACCACACCACTGCTCCATTGAACTTCAAAGTTTTGTGTCAAGTAAGACATACATAAATAGGGAGCAAATCCACATTGCTCAATTTTCCTCTTAATGGCAGGAGGCAAAAGCATGTGATAAGGTTGAGGATGCAGGAAGGAATGAAGAATTAGAGTTATAATTGCAATGAACCTGCCAAACTAAAATTAAGTGATTCATTATACGTAGGTTGTTGTTGTTAAGTGCTGTCATGTCAGTTCTTTACATGTATAATGAGTAATTAATAAATATCCTTAACTCTAAACAAATGTATCATTTTTTTAAATTTCTGAATATTATGTGGAAAAATGAATACTTCATACTCTTCCCTATGTTCATTTACCAAGTATTTATTGGTTACTTAATCTGTTCAAAGTAATCTGATGACTAAAAACAGAATAATATCTATTATCAAGAACCTTTATCTTTATGGGTGGCAAATGACTGTAATACATGGTCGCTCTCAGTTTGAGTGGCATAAAAATATGGTGTGAGGAGCTCACAGAAGGGAGCAATCTTTGTTGCCTATTGAGGAATGGGGATGGCAAAATGCTTCATTGGAGGTAACACGTTAGCTGAAGCTTGACAGATAAATAGGATTTCAATAGGTAGAAATGACAGGGTTTAGCTATTGCAGGAAAAAAAAAAAATAGTGTGAATAAATGAAGGCAATAAACTACCGAGCAAGATTTGGAGAAAATCAATGACTATATGGGACTCAAGATGTAGGTGCAGAAGTTAAATTAGATCTGCACTGATTTTATATAAACCCTGGAATTTTCTTTGTGAAGTCTCTATCATTTTTTACATGTCCTCTATATTTTTCTGATAAAATTTGAGGAAAATGAAAACACAATCTAGTAATTTTTAAGTCCTTACTGTTCAAATCATTGGAAAATGTTTGAATTTACAGTTCTTCCTTTCTTTGCCAAGTTGACCTTTTTTCTATTTCAGATGTCAAATAATATCCCTATATTCCATCATGTCATATGTATAAGGATATTTGAAAATAATTAATGCTAAAAAATTATATTGCTAAGAAAGTTTAATGAATAATGTTTACATATTCTTAAAAATTATGAGCACATAAAGATAGGAGCTCTGGTAGCGTAGTGGTTACGAATCGGGCTGCGAACTGGAAGGTCAGCAGTTCGAAACTACCAGCTGCTCCGCGGGAGAAAGATGAGGCGATCTGCTCCCGTAAAGATTTACAGCCTCGGAAACCCTATTCAGGGTCGCTATGGGTCGAAACCGACTCGACGGCACTTAACAACAACAACAACAACAACAAAGATAAATTAATCCCTGGTGTGGTGTTCTGGGTTATTGAGCTGGCCTGCAAAGACAGTTTCAACCACAAGGTCAGTGGTTCAAACTCACAAGTCACTCCTTGGAAACCCTATACAGGGTCGCTATGGGTCAGAATCGACTTGACATCACTTAGCAACAACAACAACAAAAGACAAATTGATAATAAAGTGTCCAAAGCATAGCTTTTACTTGTTTCAAATGAGTCATCAACACTGGATTTGCATTCAAGAAATGATTATTTGAATAAACTTGAGGACAAAGCCAGAAGGAAGAGGTACATACAAATGAAAAGTAGAGGTACTTTGGAAACAAATATATGCTTGACCTTGTGACACAAAGACACAGTGCTGTTCCCTAAAGACCTTTTGAAGATCCTGAATACCAGCCAGACTCTTTTTATTCTTACCCCACCAAAGAAATTATAATTCTCTTTAGAGTTATAGTGTTGTTTCCGGCTATCAGCTTTCTTCTTATAGCCAGATTTTGTGTTTTTTCCTGTTGCTCTTTTATTTGAATTTCTTTCTTGCTAGTTGTTCTTGGTCTCAAATCAAACCAAATCTCTTTGTGGCTATGTAAGAAAAGTTTAAAATTTTCAAAATTAATATTTTTAATTTAATTTTAATTTTGTATCTTGCACTCAATAAACTCAAAAGATTAAAATATCATGATACACTAATTAATAGATTTTAGAAATACTTGTTTGTCATATATTACATTATATTGTAATAAGTAGGAACATTCCATTTTTCTGGAAAGGTAGCAAATGTTGAAGGTAAAATAAGTATTGGACAGGATAAAAATATATAAATTATTTATATTTCAATTTTATATTAATTAATAGTAAAGAAAGCACAGGTTCTGAGTCATTTGTTTTAGATTCTACAGTTTTCTGATGATTAACAGAGTCTTATAGAATAAAAAAATGTATAAAACTTTCTGAAATATGCAATTCATTCAACAATCTCAAAACACAAGATGAAACTAATCCTTTTAAATAACATTTAGGCAGAAAACATCATAAAAAATGTCTTATTTTTTTCTTCTTAATAATTGTTGTTGTTGTTAATCGCAGTCCAGTTGATCCCAATTTATAGCGATCCAGTATAGGGTTTTCAAGGAGCAGCTGGTGGGTTTGTACTGCCGACCTTGTGGTTCACACCAGTGCCAATCCTATAGCACCACACCAGGAGTTCCTCTTAATTATTAGGATACTGTTTATAAATGTTAATCTATAAGATTGACACAATTGCCTTGCAAAAGTGATTGTCTAGGTCAGTAATTCCCAAAAATGTGGTACAAGGACCATAATCACCACCTTGGAACTTATTAGACATGCAAATTCTCAAGTCCCATCTCATACCAACTAAATAAAAAATGCTAAGGGAGAAGCCTAGAAATCTGTATTTTAATACGTATGTCAGGTAATTTGCAGCTATGGTTTGAGTATCACTGGTTGTTGTTAAGTGCCAGCAATCAGTTCTGACTCTTAGGGTCCCTGTCTGTATAAGGTTTCCAAGGAGGAGCTGGTGGTGTAAACCACTGACCTTTTGGTTCAAACTGACCTTGTGGTAAACAATGGACTGCAAACCACAAGGTCC
>NW_006408581.1:411854-413217 GCF_000296735.1 Chrysochloris asiatica | reverse complement strand
ATATTGTTACTTTAAATTTAGAGATAGGTAATTTACTTATTGTTACCAAACATTTTCTGTCTGTCATTAAATTCAGTTTTCTCTCAGTTGCATCTAACCTGTGCAATGTCTGACTCCTAGGCTCAATCTTCATATGAGTATTTACTCCCTACTTGTGAATCAATCTGTCAAAGCCAGCTGTCAATGTGAAGAATTAGGTAAGATCCACAGGAGCAATAGTATTTTCAATTTGTTCTCTGATTCAATCAAGTGCTCAGAACAATAGGTGTTCAATATATGAAAAGGTTTTGAAAAGTCCATGGAAAAAATGAATTGAAAGATAATGGATTTTGTAAATTAACTTTGAATCACCCTCCTAGATTTATTGAATGAAAGAAAAAGAAAGGAAGAGAAAATCAGAAAATGTATTGATAGTCTTATATGCATTATTTGAAAAATTTCCACACAACACATTCTTTGTTGTTAGTTGCCATCCAGTTGATTCCATCTCCTAGCTACCCCGTGTGCATAAAGCAGAACTAATCCAAAGTTTTCAGTGCTATGACTCTTCGGAAGGAGATCACCAGGCCTGTTTTCTAAGATGTCACTGTTTTATATCAAATAACCAACCTTCCTGTTAGTAGTCAAATGCTTAACCATGTGACATCCAGTGACTCCTATGCTGATGGGGTCATTATTAACATCCCAGCTTCTAAGAATGAAGTAACTATTACAAAAAAGGACAAATGTTTTGTCTGTAGACACACACACATGCAGTAATCATCAAACATTGAGTTCTAACTGCATTTGATATTGTCTTCAACTGCAAAATCAATAATTTTCCTCTTGCTGTAGCACAGTGGGCTAATGCGTTTGACTGCAAAGTCATTTAAACCACAAGGTTGGTGGTTTAACCTCACCAGCTGCTCCTTGGAAACCCTATACAGATTACAATGGGTCAGAATCGACTGGATGGCACTTAACATTGATGTTGTTGTTGTTGTTGTTGTTGTTAAGTGCTGTCTAGTTGTTTCCAAACCATCGCGACCCTGTATAGGGTTTCTAAAGGAATGGCTGGTGAGCTTGAACCACTGACGTTGCAGTTAAAATGACTTTGCAGTATGACGCATTAGCCCACAGCACTAGACCTGGACTCCAGTGCCAAATACTTGTTCAAGATAAAACATATTATATGCCATATGAATCTTGACTGAAAGTAGAGATTATCAAAAAGAAGCTTACTTGTGCAATATAGACTATGCAAAGGCTTCTGACCCTGTCATAATGACAAGCTATGAATAGCACTGCAAAGAATGGGAATTCCAGAGCAAGATCAAAGAGAACAAGGGGATACTGGATGGTTTAAAATTGGGAAAGGTATGTG
>NW_006408581.1:399749-411099 GCF_000296735.1 Chrysochloris asiatica | reverse complement strand
ATGAACTGGCACAGTGACAACAGCATTAGGCTCAAGTGTAACAACAATTGTGAGGATGGCTCAGGACTGGGCAGTTTCATTCAGTTTTACATATATGGTCACTATGAGTTGTAACTGACTTGATGACACATAACAACAACAAAAATATATATGTACAAACATGTATAAAAGATATTTAATTTTAACTTCATGGATAAATTGACAGAAACAAAAGGAAAAATAAGAGGATTGTTCAGTCAAAGAAACAAAGATTATGTGAGACCCCACAATTGAGAGCAAGATGTATGTGAATCTCAAGTGGAACATGATGAAATAAAATAATCTTGTAAACTTATTAATGTTTAAAAGAGTCAACTTGTAAATAAACTGCCTTCAACAAGGATCCCCCTGCATGTCTGTTTTATTTCAGGCACACACACTGTCTACTGTAACACAAAATAGAGCAAAATAAAGCATTCAGTTGGAAATGTGGAAACACTTTAAGAGTTTGTCATGATGTTTTGAAAGATGAAGTTTATGACAACTTTTATGTCAAATGACATAGAAAATATGAATTAAAATACAATTGAAAAAAATTTCTTATGGAAGATAATGTAATTTACTATGTTAACAGAAGCAGGTTGTTGTTAAGTTTCATTGAGTTGGTTTTGACTCATAGCAACCTTGTATAGGGTTTCCAAGAGAAGAATGGTGAGTTTGAGCCAACAAACTTAAAGTTAGCAGTCCAGTGCTTATCCTACAGTGCCACACCAGTACTCCATATATAACTATAATAGCATCTCTGGAAAACATTTAAATTATACCCTTGTCCAAACATCTGACACCCTAGACTGTGCTGGACTGAAAGATCAGATTGAATTGCAAATTCAGCAGCTCTGAAAGATCAGATTGAACTGCAAGAGCGGTAGTTCACACTCAGCAGTCACTCCTCGTAAACCTATACAGGGTTGCTATGAATCAAAACGGATTCGGTGGCACTTAAAACGACAACCATAATCTCAGCTCAAATAGAGAGGTCAAGCTCATTAATCTTTTACTTAAAATATTATGACATTAACATGAAAATTACATAAGTATGTTCCTTGTTTTATGGATGAAAATTGAGAATATGATGTTCTTAAAATCATTATTTTCTGTATTTTTCTCTTTCTACACACAGCAGCCTATTTCTGATCTTCCAGGCTAAGGCAGAGTCTGAGACTGGAATGCATGTACTGTACTCCCAAACAGTTTTCCCAGGGAGGGCCACATCTTGGACTTGGCCCACTGCCTGGCTTCAGAAACAACAGAACATGTTGGACTCAGATATAGTGTGGTGGGACAGAATACAGAAAGGAGAACGAGAGACCCACAGTCAAATACACCCCGTAAGGGAGAGCCGGAAGAATGACATAATCTTTTAAGGGGTTGTTGTTGTTGTTAAGTGGTGTTGAGTTGGTTCCGACCCATAATGAGTCAGGGTTTCCAAGGTTGTAACTCTTTATGGGAGCAGAAAGCTTCATCTTTCTCCCTCGGAGCAGCTGGTAGTTTCTAACTGCTGACCTTGTGGTTCACAGCCTGATTTGTAACCACTATGCTACCAGAGCTCCTTATTTAAGGGGTAGGGAATGGGAAACAAAATGTGGTAGGACTGGCCTCCCTGGGACTCCTTAACAAATCTAATGAGCCTCAGCTCATTAGAAATGTTGTTATGTACCATCCAGTGAGTTCCAACTCATAATGATCCTGTATAGGGTTTCTGAGAGTGACTGGTGGGTTTTAACTACTGACCTTGCAAATACCAGTCCAGTGTTTTCCTATATCACCACATCAGGGTTGTGTTGTTGTCAAGTGCCATCGAGTCGATTCCGACCCATAGCGACCCTGTATAGGGTTTCCAAGGAGCAGCTGGTGAGCTTGAACTGCTGACCTTGCAGTTCAAATGGCTTTGCAGTCTGGCATCAGGGTTAACCAGGCTAAAATAATGCTTACACACAGACCTAGGCTAGAATCAGGGTTAACCAGGCTAAAATAATGCTTACACACAGACCTAGGCTAGATTGCAAGAAATACTTTTCTTTCCCTGCCTCCTACCAGTTCCATCCTTTTGTGCTAAAATAACGTTGAGATAAGGCTGTGAGCAAATGAGCCTTCAGGGAAAGGAAAAGATTAGCTTTGGCCCACGGAGGCTCACAAATATGATAGTATTAGTTTTAACTTGCTGAATTATATCTCATGGCAAGCAACAGAAACAGCAACAGCTAATAGAGATCAATCGTGCCTCCATGCAAGTGATGTCCAGGGCATGTGCCAAACCTACCATACTGTAGATGTACCTTGAGATATGGCACTGAGGGATAATGTACTAGACTGCAAGGTCAGTTTGAATTCCTAGATTGGAGGTTTGAATCCACCAGCCACTCCTTGGAAAACCTATACAGGAAAATAAGAGTTCGAACTAGCTATGAGGCACTTACCAACAACAACAGTAATGTTCAGCAGATCTATTTTTTCTTCTGTGAGAATTGTATTTCATGTAGCAGCAAGATAAAATATTGGAGAATGCCATTTTGCAAAAGCAGATATTTTTAAATACTGTAACAAGAAATAATAAGAACTAATGCATCAATATAAAATGGTGGCTTGAGCTCTTGATTATAGAAATTGATTTCACAGAGTAAAACTTATAAAATGGTTATACAGAATTTTAAACAGAAGATTTTACTATTAGAATTGTGTATAATATTCCACTGTCAATAAATACTTATTTTGGAGAATAAAACATTTATTTTATTTGGCTTAATGCTATGTATGAAATGTTTTAATTTAACATATACCTCATTCTTATTACTACTCACAAGATATAATTCTATTCATTTGGTTTTCTTTTTATCAAATGATATCACTTGAACTGACCTTGGAAATGAGAAAATTCCTGTCAACATGAGGTTATATTTTTCTTCAGTTTTTTTTGTGCCACAATATGTTTATTGTAGCATAATTGTTTTGTGTATACTATATTGCTCTGGTAATGTAGTGGTTATGAATCGGGCTGCACATTTAAGGTCAGCAGTTCGAAACTACCAGCTCTTCCGCGGGAGAAAGATGAGGTTTTCTGCTCCTGTAAAGATTTACAGCCTCGGAAACCCTGTACAGGGTCACTATGAGTCGGAACCAACTCCACTGAACATAACAACAACAACAAAAATACACACATATATATATACACCTACACGTGCATATATATATAAGTCCTCGTGACACTGCCGGGTAGACACACTGGACTGCTCACCACAAGATTGGCATTTCAAATGCAACAGCAGTTCTTCAGAAACCCTATACAAGGTTTCTATGAATTGGAACTGACTGAACGGCACTCACCAACAAATACGTGTATATATGTATATATGTCTGTGTGTGTGTATGTATATATATATATTTTTATCTTTAATGATATAAAATATTGTCATTCAATTATTTTACTCATTTTAAATAATCTTTGCAGCAATCTTCACTCAACCTGAACCACTTGCTCTGGCAGCCCATAATAACTCCTAAAGTACAAATGATTTTGTTAGTGCTTTGCAGAATTTTCTTTTTGTCTTTTTGTTTTAGGAATGTCTATGCTAAAATGCTATAGTGACAAAATTCTTTTCCGTTTTTATCAGTTCTGTGAGCACAATTAAATTACAATGATTAATGAGAGAATATATTATGTATATAAATGGTAACTCAAAAAGTATTGTTGCAATGTCATCATAACCTTTAATGACAAACAAAATATTAAGATGTGAAGCTATTGTTTCTGGACATATTGTCCATGTAGGTCTACATATCTATGGAGGCAAAGTTTCCATTTTTTAATCCTTCCCCACATTATTCTGCACTCTTTTGTTGATACAGTATCAAGTGGTAGTTTTGACATTTTAAAGGGACTCAAATTATTTTCTTTTAAAGTGTTATTTGCATTTGACAAACAAAAAGAATTATAAAGGGACAAGATTAGTACTGTAAATTGGATAGGGTAATATTTCCCATTGTAGTTATAGAATGAGAACCCTTTCTCACATGGAAGAATGAGCAGGTACATTGCCTTCATGGGGAAAAAAAAATACTTGGACAGAATTTCCTGGCATTTTCTCAGCAATGCAATTTTCAATTTTCTTAAAACATCTTTAAAACAGGTCTCCAGGTGTCTTTTGAGTAAATTTTCCAGGGTTACCACTTTGGTGTTCCCCAAAATCAATAGGGATAGCCTTCTGTACTTACCACTTTGGCTGTTGCGTTTGGATGGTATTGGTGTATCCAAGATTCATCCACAATTACAAATCATTTGGTAAAATTGTCTTCATTAAACTTCAATCTTGCCTACAAGACAAAAAGATCAGCTCTTTGAGGTCCATCTAGCTGAAAGTTTGCTGAGGCCAAGATATTTGTGTAAATTCGAACCATATGAGATCCTAACTTCAATAGCTATTATATCAATCATATCCCATGGTCTTCTTCTACCTGTTTCTTAATGTCAGTCAGAGATTCTTCGTTTGTTGAACTTGACAGGCTTCCTTGCCTTGTCTCTTCTTATCTATCTCCCTGACCTTTCTCAAAATGCTTAATCCATCTAAAGCTATTGTTTTGTCTGGGCGGCATTTCCGTGAACTTGCTACAAAACTTCAATAATTTGGCAAGATGCTCACTTCAGTTTTGTTAAAAAATTTTATATTAGTGCTGACCTCAAAACTTTTTCTTGCACATGGCACAAAAAGTATCCTTTTTTGAAGGCACCCATCCAAGACAAAGACAAGTGAATTAACAAGATAATTTGTCTGCAGCATGCACTGCTTACGGAAACATATTTAGCCATGAGTTTTATTCAGAATAAACTCATACATGTGTGAGCTGGAACCCAAGTAGAAATACTTTTTTGACTAGCAATGAAATTATGTTTTGAGCCTGTGAATCTTAGATTCATTTATTTGACTGTGATTCAATTATCAAGGTAATGGTGTCCTGCCACCCACTAGAAAGCCATCAATAAGTAGGTCTTAATCTGGGGATGTTTCCTTTCTTTAGCCCATGAGTTTTAACAGGCGTTTGCAAAAGCATTTGGGTACATGGATATGGTATGAGTATTAATATTCTAAGTATCAGTTCATAAACAGAACGTTTTAGTTTATCTTAACCAGTATATTTTATTATTTTGCTGATTAGACATTCTTAAAGGTAAATTTTACTATTATTAAATCACATTTCCATTTGATCTTGTTTTAAATAGCATCTCTATTTATCTGAAGAGCAGTTATACCTAAAATGTTGCCACTAATATGACTTTGTAGCCTGTTAACACACATGAGTTGAAAAAAATTGGCAAAGAAATAGAAGAAGTCACTATAGTAAACAAAGTTCTCTTAAATCATTTATTTATTTAAAATAACATAAGATGATATGGGTTTTTTGGTTTTTTTTTTTAGCTTTTATCTTCCTGATACTTATGAATTCTAGCCCTGTTTCCATATTTATATTAAGACATTAAAAGTACTGAAAAAATTAATGAAGATTATGTTTTATTGAACACACCTATTACAGCATTAGGAATCCACTACAGTGTTACTTTAACTATCTTTATTGCTGACAGCAATTCAGTGTTTTTTTGAAGAAAGGATAGGTGGTTGCATCATTAGATTTTACTTCTTCCAGTTGTGCCTAAGCAATAAATTAGTTAATGATTACAGTTTAATTTTCTCTAGATCTTACTGCTTTCAAGCAAGTAATTAAGAAAAATAAACCACTATTTTAATTGGATTATTGGTCATTGTTATACATTGAAAACATCCTTGGGGGTGGTATAAATTCTTAATACTAATCATATTTGAAGGATATAAAAAACTGAACTTAAGTTTGTTAAATGGAAATTATAGTATGCAAACCTGAAACTTAATTTTTGTAGCCAAATAATTCTGTTATTGAGCCTTGCTTTAGTAAATGATTTCTGTTTGATTGAGCCAGGTCTAGTGAAATCCTTCCATTGATGGCTATTTGATCATTTCCCTTGGATTATTCCACAAATTTGAGCTAGGCCTTGTGAAGATTGCTTGGTATGCATTCAATAAGTTAATCATACAGGAAAATGCCTTCTCTATGAGATTCTTTACAATTAGGTCACTTCTCAAAGACACAGTTTGCTCAATTGCTTTTATTTTAATTTAACTCCTTGAATTTCTCAATAAAAAAAATAAAAATGTTTTATGCATTGACTGTTTAAATCTCAGTGTTTCATTTTTTTCTTGTGATTCATGCATACTCCCAAGTTTTTGAAATTTAAAATAGAAGACACCTTGATCAATTCAGCTGTTATACTTTAAAAAAATAATACCAACATTTGTTGTTGTTGTTTTACAGTGCCGTCGAGTCAGTTCTGACTTATAGGATTTCCAAGGAGCAACTGGTGGATTTGAAGCACTGGTCTTGTGATTAGAAGTCCCATGACTATCGTATAATGCCACACCAGGACTCTATAACATTTGTAGTGAAAATACAAAATAATCAACGATTTTAAGCAGTGAAAAGTTGAGCTGACAGTATTTGCAAAGTCAATATAGAGTTTGATATCTAGGTAAAAGATGAGTTAGGTTACTTGCAGTATGTTCACATGCAATTAGAATAAATGCCCTACCTAATTAGAGGTTTTACTTCTACTGTAGAAAAGATTCAGTAGCTGGTTATGTAACTATTTGACTATAACCTTATCTATATCTTTGTGTGTATATGTACTAAAAATTATTTTTCCTAGCATATACTAGTAAGGCCCTGCTGGTTGTTCATGATTGTGGTAATTTTGATTTATCAGTGTCTGTGTTGTTCTGGTTGTTATCTGTATTGTAAAAAAAACCCTGCATTTCATGTTTTATAAATTCCCATGTTCATAAAGTTACTTTTTAAGTCAAAATTTACCATACTAAAAATAAAATGAAATTGTTTACAGACAATGGAATGGATGTAAATTACCCTAGACCAATATACAAGTGCTACATAAAAGACAAGGGACAAGCAAAGCTTTCTAATTACTTTGATTCAGCACATCATCTAGGAACGGGAAATTAATTCATGCTCCCAATTTTAACAACAAGAAAAGTAAATAAATACATGAAACACCATTTTCTGCATGTTGGAAACAGAACAAAGGATTATGTTCATGAAGAGAACAAATGAGGTGAGCGCTAAGATTTTAGCAGTATATTCCATCCAGCAGTTTCCAGGTCATTGCACAGAGGGGAAAATCCCAAACAGCACCCGCAGTCATACTGGATTAAGAAGAGAGCATCAGTGTTCTGGAAGGTGAAGACAGTTAGAGTATGTGTGACAAAGTGAGAGAGGAAGAAGTGGTACAGAAAAATAGCTCCAGAAATCTTCAGAGGAGACTCCTTGAGGCTTTGTCTGAGCTCTAAGTTGTGCATGCATGAAAGTAAACTGTAATTGGCCAATTATGAAAAATAACCATCAAAAACCAACAAATGCCTAATTTATAAAGTTCATACAAAGTAGGAAATAGCTCGTGCTGCCATCTGTTAAAATGTGTTATTGTTGTTGTTAAGTGCCATTGAGTCTTTTCCAACCCATAGCGACCCTGTATAGGGTTTCTAAGGAGCAGCTGGAGAGCTTGAACTGCCGACCTTGCAGTTCAAACGACTTTGCAGTCTAATGCATTAACCCACATTGACTCACAAGGACTTCGATAAAATGTGTAGACAAAGTGAAATCAGAAGGCATTGAGCAGAGTCTTTGAAGGGCATTGCCCAGGTAGTTGGACTAAACTAACTCTACAGTCCTGGTGTGGTACTGCAGGTTAATGCACTAGACTGCAAGGTCAATTGAACAGCAAAGTTGGTTTTTCAAGCTGAACAGCAGCTCCTCAGAAACCCTATACAGAGTCACTATTAGTCGGAACTGGCTTGACGACACTTAAACAACAACAACAAAAAGTACAGTCAGCTCTTGAGCTAGCCTAACATTGTTTCTAAACATCTAACAGGTCAAGCTGATTCCAAAAATTGAAATGTGTGTCAAAACAATGTCCAATACTACTCAAAAGATAAAGCAAAATCAAACATTCAATAAATAAATTAACAATGTTTGATATTCAATCAAAAAGTTCCTGGTGTTCAAGAAAGCAGAAAAAAAAAAAAAAAAAGACTCATAGGCAGAAAAGAACATCAATAAAAAAAAATATTGAAAATTACCGAGTAAAAGAATTAGGTGAAAATGTTGAAAGATAATTTTTCATAGGTTGCATGAATTTCAGCACACTGAAAGTAAGCACTGCCTGTTTTTTGTTACTATGTTCTCAAGGTGATCAGCTGACAACCAAAAGATAAGCAGTTTGAAGCCACTCATCACTGTGTGATAGAAAGATATAATCTGTATCCATAAAATTGTTGTTGTTGTTAAAGTGCTGTCAGAGTGACCCTATATAGGGTTTCCAAGGAGTGTCTGATGGGTATGAACTACCAGACTGGTGATTAGCCATCCAGTGCTTATCCAACAGCACCATACCAAGACTGCCAATAAAGATTACAACCCTGTAAACTCTGTGGGTAGAGTCCTGGTGTGGTGCTGTGGGCTAATGCGCTGGACAGCAAAGTCCATTTGAACCGCAAAGTCAATGGTTCAAGCTTACCAACTGCTCCTCAGAAACCCTATACAAGGTTGCTATGGGTTGGAACTTACTCGATGGCACTTAACAACAACAACAAACTCTGTGGGTGCAGTTCTATCCTGTCCTGTAGGTTTCCTGTGAGTCTGAATTGAATCAATGACAACAGGACAACATGGACGTTCAAAAATGCTTATATAGTGAACAGCCTTAGTGGTAGAGATATTTTTTGCCTTTGGAGCCAAGTGAAAGATATAGTGTCTCACTCTAGAGCATAGTGTAGGAATTCTAATGCCCACTATAATAGCTATTGTCTTCCTCTGAATAAGATCAGGGGCATTTAATGTCTATGGGAAAACATTTAGTTTTCCTAACTTATCCTTTTTGTTAAGTTGTTAAGTACGGTGGAGTTGGTTCCAACACGTATCAACCCTGTTGAGTTCATCCAAGAAGCACCTGGTGAGTTTGAACTGCCGATCTTTGGATCTGCAGTAAAGTGCTTATCCTACAGCGCCACACCAGGACCTAGTCTTGCTCTCTAGTAATCCAACCATCTTTGCATTGCCTTGTAGGAATTGCAACTTGGGAACCACGGCAAAAATTCCAATATTCTAGCTACTGATATTTCTTCAGAAATAAAATGTCTTTTGTTTATAACCTATGGCTATGATACTCCCTCCAAGTATATATGAAAAAATGGAAAGCCAACGGATTAGTTTGTAAATAGAGTAGAATGTCATTTTCTCCACAATTATTGATCACTGTTTATTAAAACATTCATTATAAAAATCATCTGTATGTTGAAGAACATAAAGGAAACAGAAGTAATGTAAAGATAAATAAACAAGAAATATAATTTATTAAAAATATATGAGTTAAAGTAGTATACATTGGTCTCTAATAGAAAATCGGTCTCTAAAAGAAAATATACTCTGGATGAAATTATATCTGATTAGATACTGCTGAATAAAATATAAGTAATGTAAAATACAGCAAGTGAGAACTTTCCAAAATAAAGAATAGAGAAAAAGAAGAGGGAAAGAGAAAGAGACAAATAGGAACAAATGACTAATGATTGATTCAGTGACCGTTGGATAAAACAGCACATTCTCTACATGACATTAATGTTCCAGTAGAAGAAAGTGGGAGAAACAGGAGTAGAAAATTAATTAATGCCAAATATTATATAAATTTGATTAAATTCCCTAAAGCAACAAATCCAAGAAGTTCATTGAGCTTCAAACTAAATATAATAGAGACAAACCATAGGGCATACAGGAATCAAATTGCTAAAAACAAGTGATAAATATAGAATCTTAAAAAGATTCGGGGTGTGTGCGGCGGGGATGGGGTGGGGAGGGTTGTAAAGATGCTACACATCAAGGAAAAGGATAAGGAAAAATTAATGCAGTTGGCTCTCATTAGAAATTATACCTGTCAGAAGATAATAGAGTGAAATCTTTAAAGAAGTGAAAAGGTAGTAAACTTATAATCATACATCCAGCAAAATATCTTTCAACATGAAAGCTATAAGACTTTATTGCACTACCAGAAAAAAAAAAAGTTAATGATGATTTTTAGGCAAAAAAAAAGTGATATTCAATGAAACTGTGGATCTGCAAAAAGAAAGAAGGGCTGGAATGATAAATCCAATTATTAGTACAAGGATGTTTTCTCTTATCTAAATTTCTTTCGAAGGTAGTTGACTATTTAAATTAAAAATAATACATTACATTTGTTATGTGTACTATTAACATAAAAACATATTTACATGTGTTAATGGTACACATAACATAATATGTAAAAAATTATATCCATAATAAATAGGTTAGGGAGAAAATGAAATTTAAATTTGTATGATTCTAAAAGTTAAAAATATATATGAAGTAGCATAATATCATTTGAAGGTAGATTGTGACATGCAAAATATACATAATATACACATTGGAATAACAACTAAAAGTTAAACAAAAAATGTAGCTAAAAATCAATGATGGAAATAAAATTAAATACTATAAAATATTTAATTTATGAAATACTGAGAAAGAAAAACAAGAAATGGAGCAAGGAACCCCCACACCCCAAAAAATGAGACAAATACTAAGATGTTGTTGTTGTTAACTTCCATCAAGTCAGTTCAGAACCATAGTGACCCTGTATGGGGTTTCTGATGAGCAGCTGGTGAATTTGAACCTTCAGCCTTGAGGTTCAGACTGATCTTGTGGTTGAGTGCTTATCCAACAAAATATAATAAGACAGTAGTTTAAAATACTAAGATAGTAATTTTAAAATCAAGCTGTATCAATAATTTAATTATATCCAAATAGTCTTAAGACTCACATTATATACAGAAATGATCAGACTGGATTAAAAAAATCAAAGTATTAAGAGTTATAGGTTATTAAAATGAAAGCTCATTGAAATATAGAGATAAAATCAGGTGACCATAAAACATAGAAAAAGATGTTATCATTAAAATATGCCTGAAAAGCTGACCTGGCATTCTAGACTTTAGAAAAAGGAATATTATCAGTGTTAAAGGGTTATACTTTATAATAATGAAGAAATGAAAATATTAGAAAGGCATTACCATCCTAAAAGTGTTTGCATCCAACAATAGAGTTTTAGAATACTTGAAGCAGACATTAACATAATTAAAAAGGAAAAAATAGATCATATCATTCTACATTGGTTAACATTGTGGAACTATAGGTTAAGCATTGG
>NW_006408581.1:387625-399474 GCF_000296735.1 Chrysochloris asiatica | reverse complement strand
GTTAAAGGTTTCTCTGTAGAATACAATAGGGTTTGGTTTTGCTTTTTAATTTTTACTTTCGTATTATTGATCTCTATTTGGTGTCTTGATTCTGTCAGCTTCTTTTTCTTAAAGAGTGTTTGCCTTTGGTTTTTTAAAGTTCAGTAATTTTCGATAAAGGTGGTTTGTGTTTTGTTTTGTTTTGCTATGACTGATGATCACCTTCACTCTAGGAATAGTTTACACTTCTGAGGACTGCATGGAAAGCCTGAGGGATCACTAGGTTCAGGCTGGTCAGAAGTCAAATGTTTTCTTCCTGAGATGAACTCTGACAGTTGTTCCATTTACAACTCTTGGTTTTTCCTTTCTTGTTTACAAGACATAGACATAGGCTGATACCAAGGACACCTTCAAACAGCCCCTTTTCCCAGGAACTCTGCCCTACAAGTTCTCTGCTTCTGGAATTTTAATTTGTATCTCTTCAAGTCAATGGAGCTTCCAGAATGTTTGGGGTCCCACTCATGCACCTGTTCTGAAAATTGCTTCCTGCAAAAAGACAAAGTAAAAATAGGTCTCATCTTTGTTTTCTCTGATTTAGCAACTAGAGGTTTATACTGCCTGATACACTATTTTTAAAGAGTAAATGTAAACTTTTTGTCTCTATTTTTTTTTAAAAAATTTAAATTGGGGGTTTTACTCCATTATGGTCATACACTGTGTACTTATGATCCTCACCTTTCTGTACTGTTCAATTACTGATATTCTCCCAAAGACTGTGACTAGAAGAAATACAATTTCATTAATTGTTCTTCATTTTTTAAGAAAAAAACATACGTTGGCTATTAGAAAAACAAAATCACCAGTTGCCAGGATGCCCCAGGGTGTATCAGAGTAGTAATTGTGCTCCAAAGATTACCAGACCTTATTTCCAAGGTGTATCTGGGGTACTTGAACCTCCAGTCCAAGATGCAAATGATTAGCAGCCAAGTACATTAAACATTATCAGCACCCTGATTTATGTAACGTGCTCTGCATGCAAATATCCCATCTATCAGACTTCCAATTAAGGATAGCCTACAAAGATTAATTATACGCAATTGAATTATTTTTGCACATATCATTTGTCCTTTTTTTTTTTCATTAGTGCCTTTGGCAGATTTCTGATATATGGGTTTTGAAGCTCCTTTCTTTTTCTATTTCAAAGGTTAAATGATAGCTACAACAATATATTATACTTTGCAGTTAACCAAAGCACATCTGTGTGTGCTTTTGTTAATTGCAAAGTATAGTATTGTTTAGAATAGATTGTTTAAAGTATATTTCTAAGTAAAACATAATACAAGCTGCTCAGCCAAACTTTGTATAAATTTCAACTACAAATCTTTTAAAGTAAAACTCCTTTTTTGACAACCAAACTGAAATCCAGTCTAACTAGAATTTCTAGTAGGACTACAGTTTTAGAGTGAAAAGTCCTACTGGAGAGATTTAGTCAGCCCATAGCACCATCTCAGCAATTTCTTGTTGTCACGTAGTCTTTTAGATGCCACTCAAAGTGGTTACGGATCGGGCTGCAAATCTCAGGGTCAGCAGTTCGAAACTACCAGCTGTTCCACGGGAGAAAGATGAGGCTTTCTGCTCCGGTAAAGATTTACAGCCTCGGAAACCCTGTACAGGGTCGCTATGAGTCGGAAACTGACTCCACGGCACATAACCAGCAGAAGGTATTCATTTACCACAAGGCCAAAATGCCTGATTTCCTGGAACTACCCAATAGATTGCAGCAAAGCAACAGAGAGCCTTAAGGTTGAAGGTGAGCTCCTTAGATAGGGTCAAGACATTGCTTCATATCTACCTTCCCTCAACACTGTTGCTTAGCTCCAGTTATAGGTCAGAATGTGCAAATTGGAACAGGACATTTAGGTATAACAAAATTGAGCATCTTATTTGATTTTGACTGTGTTGATCAATATGTCTTTAATTTTTAACTTAATTTGCTCCAGCAAATAGTTCTGAATGGCAAACAAAATCAGAAAGAGAAATTTACCAGACGAATTTTTGCTAAAAGAATCATGTCCTCAACATTTTATTTTCACAACGAAATATTCTGAGATTTTTATTGTTGTTACAGATTATGATTTTTCTAACTTCTAGAAATTGTTACTGCTTTCTCTTGTTGTTGTTGTGAAGTGCCGTCAAGTCAGTTCCTACCCATAGCGACCCTGTATAGAGTTTCCGAGGAGCAACTGGTGAGCTTGTATCTCCCACTTTGCAGTTCAAATGGCTTTGCAGTCTGGAGCATTAACCCACAATGCCACACCTGTAGCCACTGCTAATTCTCCTTAGCATGCCTCTCTTAGCTACTATCAATTAAAGGATTGAGAACAGTATTTCGGGGACAGACTACAGAGATCTAGTCTAAGTGCTAAACAAAGAAACTAGAATACTTTTAAAAGAAAGGGTTTTTCTCAGTGTCTTTGGACCCACACATAACCTTGAGGACCAGAAAGTACAGTTTGTCCTATTAGAGCTATCAAGTTAGTGAAAAACACATAAACTAAAACAAAAATTGATAAACATTGCCATCTAGTGGTCATATGTATAAATTTTCTAAATTACACATTTTATACCAGGGACCTTTTTGTTCATCCAGAGTTCAAAGGTTAAGTCTTTAAATGAATCACTTAATCTTGAAAGATCCTACTCCTTTATTCTGTAAACCTAGTCAGACTTAAAAAGCTGATTTGTTTCTTTCAAACTACTGTACATTTCAGCATTTTAATAGTCCTGTCTCTCCGAACAGAAGAATGTATTGTTAAGTGCCATTGATTAAGTTCTAATTCGTAGTGACCCAGCAGAGGGTTTCTGAGGAATGTCTGGTGAGTTTGAACCACCAACCTTACAATTCTAACCAAGAATGTATTGAGTTCCATTAAAATTTCTAGTTTTATAAACTGCAATGAAAATATAATTTTCCTAGAATTGTGTAATCTATGGCATATTATCTGGAAGCATGAATAATTATAAATGTAATTTTAAAAGACTAAAATATTTTTAGGTACTACTTCTCAATATGCATCTGTACTCAAGAAATTTAGAAAGTACATCACAATACATGAACATATATTGTCTAGTGATACAGTCATATACACACAAACAATGGAACTTTCACATAGACCTTGTTAAGTACCGTGGATTCAATTCTGACTCACAGGGTAACTGTATAGGGTTTCCAATGAGTGGCTGGTAAGTTTTAACCACCGACCTTGCGGTTCAAATCGACCTTGAGATCTAGTGCTTATCCTATGTTTATCCAGTTTCTGCAATGCTGTCCCTACTTCCTATCCTCATAATAATTTCACACAGGTAAAGGATTCATACTAAAATATGCTTTACATATGACAATCCTTTAATCAGTTTATTTTGCCTGAAATTATGATTTAATTTTTGAGCTATGCTGTGGTGATGGCGGTGATGTGCTGTGGAGTCGGTTCCAACTCATAGAGACCCTGCATAGGGTTTCCGAGGCTGTAAACCTTTACAGGAACGAAAAGCCTCGTCTTTCTTTCTCTCGTGTAAGGGCTGATAGTTTTCAACTACTGACCTTGAAGTTGGCAGCCCAACTCGTAAACCAATATGCTACCAGAGCTATGCTGTAGGATCTATAAAAAGAAAACATGAGTGAGACAGGGTTTGCAAGGAGACCATTAAGTTTTGAAATAGGAATATATTACAGAAAGCACATATCCTTAGGAGAAAAGAATGATGTAAGGAGGAAAGGAAAACTTTCTGAAACAGACAAATTACCTAAATTCCAAATAAAGTTTTCCCCCACCCCTTTCATTTTGATTTTTCTAAACATAATTAAATTTCAGTATAAGTCAACACTATATTTGTAGTATGCTCTACTTTATTTGCTCTACTAAATTTCAGTATAAGTCAACACTATATTTGTAGTATGCTCTACTTTATTTGCTCTACTAAATTTCAGTATAAGTCAACACTATATTTGTAGCATGCTCAACAACAACAACAACCAAGGAGTCTTGGTGTGGAGCTGTGAGTTAATGCGCCAGACTGCACAGCTGTTTGAACTACAAGGTCGGTGGTTCAAGCTCACCAGTCTCTCCTCGGAAACACTATAGAGGGTCGCTATGGATCGGAACCCACTCGATGGCACTTAACAACAAACAACAAGAAGGAAAAAAACACCAAAGCAATGCCTACTATTTTTGATTTCCATATAGACATAATCAATAAACAGATTTTTAATGTGTGACGTTTTTGTGAGACACTGTATTCAGATAATGGAGAAAAGCCTTAGGATTTAGACTGAGACAATTACTCAAGTGACTGAATAAGAAGAAAAACAGAAAGTGGAGTGGCTAGAGAAAATAGAACTCTATTGACATTTATAGAGAAAATGAAGAGTAGGAAGCAAACTAGGTAAAGAAATAATGTTTACAATGTTATTTAAAAACAAAGAGCCTTGAAGACTATGATTCAGCGACTTAGAGTGTGGCAGTAGATATCGAAAGAAACTGTTTTTGCATAGGCAATGTTGTTAGCAAAGAAAAGCCACTATATATCTTTAGCCATAGAATTTAGAAAATAAAAATACACTTGAAAAGTACTCTTCTCAGTCTTAGAACTTTAATAATAAAAAAGGTTTTATCTATTTGAATTATTTGGATGTCTCCAAAAAAGTGGTCCAATTTTACGCTTTTCATAAAAGAGCTGTGTTTTCTATGAATTAAAGTTGCCTTATTTCTAGTGGTTTATCAAATCAACAATTAACTCTTGTGTTTAGTACATTACCTTCAAATCCACTCTGACACATAGTGACCCTCTATGGGATTTCCAAGGTGGTAAATATTTATAGGAATAGCCAGCCTCATGTTTCTCTGGAGGAGTGGCAGGTGGTTTGAATCACTGATCTTGCTATTAGCAGATCAATGCCTAACCTGCAGCGACACCAAGGCTCCTTGTATACATGAAAAATCACATTTATGTAATGTGTAATTTAGTTGTTCTAGTAGCGTAGTGGTTACGAATCGGGCTGAGAACCACAAGGTCGGCAGTTCTAAACTACCAGCCGTTCTACGGGAGCTTTCTGCTCCCATAAAGATTTGCAGCCTCAGAAACACTGTGCAGGGTCACTATGAGTCAGAACCGACTCCACGGTACTTAACAACAACAAAGTCTTGCTTTGAAGATCTAGTATGGTGCTATGGGTTAATGTGTTAGGCTGCAAAGCTATTTGAACTGCAAGGTCCACAGTTCAAGCTCACCAGCTGTGCCTCAGAAACCCTATACAGGGTCGGTATGGGTTGCTGAAAGTGAAGAGGACTTGAAACATTTACTGATGAAGATTAAAGAGCACAGCCTTAGGTATGGATTGCATCTCAATGTAAAGAAAACTAAAATTCTCATTCTTATCAATGGAGAAAAGATTGAAATTGTCAAGGACTTCATTCTTCTTGGATCAACTATCAACACTCATGGAAGCAGCAGTCAAGAAATCAAACGACGTATTGCATTAGGCAAATCTGTTGCACAAGACCTTTTTAAAGTATTGTAGAGCAAAGATGTCAGCTTGAGGACTAAGGTGCACCTGACCCAAGCCATGGTATTTTCAATAACCTCACATGCATGCGAAAGCTGGACAGTGAATAAGGAAGACTGTTGAAGAATTGATGCATTTGAGTTATGGTGTTGGAGGAGAATATTGAAAGTACCATGGGCTTCCCAAAGAACCAACGGTTCTGTATTGGAACAAGTACAGCCAGAGTACTCCTTGGTGGCCAAGATGGCCAAACTTTGTCTCTCATACTTCACATATATTGTCAGGAGGGACCAGTAGCTGGAGAAAGATATCATGTTTGGTAAGGTGGAGGGTCAGAGAAAAAGAGGAAGACCATCTGCGAGATGGATTGGCCCAGTGGCAGCATCGATGGACTCAAGTGTGGCAACAGTAGTGAAGTTGGCCCAGGATCGGGCAGTGTTTCATTCTGCTGTGCATTGGTACTGATTCAATGGTACCTAACAACAAATATGTATCATATAGAGATTTATCTGTGGTACTGAGAGAAGTCCAAGTTATCTTAAACTTTACAAGAGTTTCTGAAATGGTTCTTGTCCATTGTGTTTCCATTTACATAAGAATGCTTTCTTTTTATTATGGGTTTGTAGACAATCACTGTGAATTACATCAGGTACAAGGTTCCCATAATTTCTAACTAGATTAACAGCCTAAAAGAGAGGTAGGATGGAACACTGGACTGCAAGCTTGGAATAAACCATATGGTAAGCAGTTCAAACTCACCAGCCACTCCTCTGAAATCCTCTACAGGGTTTCCATGGGTAGAAACTGATTAAACAGCACTTAACAACATAATAATAATGTTAAGTCTAGATATAATAAATAATTTTTTTATTGGACAATCTTCTGTGATGTTGAGTTCTTCTAACTTTGTTGTTGTTAAGTGATGGTAAGTCAGTTGCAACCCATAGGGACCAGACTCTGTATGGGGTTTCTGAGGAGTGACTGGTGAGTTTGAACTGCTGACCTTGCAGTCAAGCACATTATTCTGCAGCACTACAACAGTTGTATGGATCTTGCCCTTTCACAGGCAGCGTTGTACTTCAAGATATATCTTGAAACATGTTTTTGATGATGAATGTGATCTTTATGCATTTAATTTTATTTTTATCAAGTTTCAATTTTCGTAGATTCATACTTCATTTTCTGGCATAAGGAACACTGGTTGCGTAGTGGTTATGAATCGGGCTGCCAATCTCAAGGTCGGGAGTTTGAAACTACCAGATGTTCCATGGGAGAAAGTTGAGGCTTTCTGCTCCCGTAAAGATTTACAGCCTCAGAAACTCTGTACAGAGTCTATATGAGTCGTAACTGACTCAATGGCACATAACCACCACCACCATCTTACAATGGTCTGCTGCTATTCATAAGGGTTTCGTTGGCTTAAGATTCAGAAGTAGTCTGACTCGCTTCTCTTAGTCTGTCTTAATCTTGAAGCTCAGCTGATATTTAAAACACTGATGACATACCTTTCAGCATCACAGTAATAATGGAAGCTGACAGAGGAAGAGTGGCGTTTAGTTGTATAGTTTGTCTTTACATTTTGTAAGACTTCTTTATAGATTCTACATAACAGACTTTTCAGATAATGATTTGCAATATTGTATTAATTCTATAATTAGTCTTTTCACTTTTTTCTAGTGTTTTCTGATCAACAAAAATTGCTTTTAATTTTGTTCTAATTCATCAATTGCTTCTTTAAGCACATGCACTGTTAGTGTTCTGTCTAAAAGTCTATTGACAAATATAAGGTCATGACATTTATATCAATGTTTTCTTATAGATACCTCATGATTTATCTCTTATAATTAGCATAGTGTTCCTTTTTTGTGTTAATTTTTTTATATTGTGACAAGTTCCAAATTTATTTATTTGTAGGGAGAAATCCAAATGTCCAAGTGCCTTTTGATGAAGAAACTACTCTCTCCTCATTGAATGGACTTTGGACATTGAATGGTACCCTTATTATAAATCAGCCATTAAAGTATGTGTTTATACCTGAGCTCACAATTGTATTTCAGTGAATTATGCATCTGTGCTTATACTGTACAGTATTGTATTGAAAACTATAGCTTTCCACTCATCATATAATTTTGAAAACAAAACTTCAAAAATCAATAAAGAAATGTAAAATAATAGTTTATAATCTCTGTGTAAGTACACATATCTTTGTACTTATGCAACAAAACACACACACAAAATGCATAAGAGAAAATGCTTAGGAATGTGCATATAATTAAATAATTATATCAATAAATTCTGTTTAGTAATAGTAATTACTTGGAAAGCATACACACAATGTTTTTAATTACCAGAGATATTTTGCTATTTGCATAAGTATGAATATTAAATATCTCTCGCCTACATAAGTTTTCACATTAACATTAAGAAGAGAAAAGGACAAAATGCAGGAACAGGCATTTTGCAGATGAGGAAACAAGTGTTCAGTAAACATATTAAAAGATATACAGCTGTAATAAGATACCAATTTGCAATCCCTTCACTGGCTAAAAAAACACCTAAAAACATGAAACTGAATAATACCTGCTATTAACAAAGAATTGAATTAATTTGTTACCTTATACATAGACCAGGTTTATCAATGTACAAATTTAACAATAGTTTAAATTTTGGAAAACATGTAGCATTATTTGTAAAGATAAACAAGCCCCATAAGCAATTTTTCTCCTAGCTATATATGGTAGATGAGCCATGGTGTGACACTGTAAGATAAGCACTGGACTGGTAACCTCAATGTCAGTTGTTCAAATCTACCAGCTGCTCAGGGTCACTATGAGTCGGAACCAACTCCATGGCATAAAACAATAACATGCAAGGTAGAAACATCCTTGTACATAGCATTAAACATTATTTTCACTATTGTTTATGCTTCAAAATTACAATAAAAATGTGTACATCCCAAGAAGAATGGATAAGTTAATTGTGATGTGATTATCTACACACACACAAATCTTGCACATACAAAGATTAAATAAAAAACTCTACCAACTATGTATGTGATAATTTTAGAGACATAATTTCAAGTGACAAATACAAGTCACAGAAGACTAGATAGAGTATTTTAAGACTTTTAAAAATGAATTCACACCTAAATAGATATGTTGTTTTTATATCCAGGTACGACAGTTCTAAAGAGGCCTAGTGGTGTGAGACCTGACTGCTAACTGAACGGTGGATATTTTGAACACAGACTGTTCATGAGAGAAAGGTTTATAGCTTTGGCAACACTATAAGGCATTTCTACTCTGTGTTAGAGAGTCCTTTGGGGTTGGAATCAATTAACTGGCCATGGATTTGTTTTTTGTATACTTCTCTGAAAAGAAAACTCCAAAGCCCACTGAAGTATTAGCTGAGCATTTAGAGAGAGCGTTATACTTCAGTCTCAGGAAATAACATCATTAGGAGAGCTGGAGGAAAGGTGAAGAGGGAGTACTTTAGCATACAGAGTATTTAGAAGACCTAGATTTGAAGACATTGGCTGAAAAGTTATTGATGAAATAGGAAGCTAAGGCAGAAAGTCCAATGAGGGGCATGATCTCAATGTCTGCAGTGTCAAGATGGAGATAATGGATTGGGCAGAGTCTAAACAGACAGCAGGGTGTTGAATGTTATAAACGAGATAATGTATTGGCTTGGATTAGGCTAAGGTCAACAGCAGTAATGAAAACTGAATACAATTAGGAGAAAAAACATGGTGAGATTTCATTCTTTAGGAGATAAAGGAGGTGTGAGATGAGAGAGCTTCTGAAGAAAAGACCTCTACTCTCCCCCAAAGTGCACACCAATATACATCCTCAGAGATAAGGTCCAAGAAGTTCTGCTGAGTCAAGGTCAGCTTATTATGACATGTTGTTGTTGTTATTAAGGGCAGTCAAGTTAGTTCTGACTCATAGCAGCCCTGTCTAGGGTTTCCATAGAGCAGCTAATGGATTTGAACAGATAATCTTGTAGTTCAAAGACCAGTGCTGATCCTACAGAGCCATATCAGGAATCCTATTATGACATGGTGGTGGTGGTGGTGGTGTGTGGTGGAGTTGGCTCTGACTCATAGCAACCCTGAATAGGGTTTCCAAGACTGTAAATCTTTACAGGAGCAGAAAACCTCATCTTTTTCCCACAGAGTGACTGGTACTTTCAAAGTGCTGACCTTGAGGTTAGTATCCCAACGCGTAATCACTACATTACAGTACTCCATAGGATCTACAAAAAGGTTGAAATTAAGGTGTTAACAAATGATTAACAAATAATAGGTATTGACATGCTATTTCAAGTCACCTTTTCCTAGGGAACCTGGAGTAGTGAGTCGGTGTCATTGGACATTTGCTTCCTTTCTTCAAAAGAAACAAAACAAAATAAATCAGACCACTATGACAACAAATTATTTTAGAATTCAAAAGCTCTTAGAATTGTTACTAGATGAGTCATTACAATTATTTGTCTCTTGAGTACTGAAATCATGTCCCTAAAATAAAATTGGAAACTTTTAAGGGAACATAATGAATAATTTGGAACATTGTTGTACTCCCAAAGAAATGTATGATTTAAAAGAATGCACTTATTTGTTGGAATAATGCTTTTTTAATGGTAGTGCTTTCAGAGCACTGGGAATGATAAGAAGATACTTGTGAAGAGAGATGCCTTTGTGTTCTCCAGCCCACGTGGCAGTGGTACCATACTGTGGCTACAGAATACTTAAAACTGACATCGCTTTACAGTTTCTTGCTTTTATATGTGTGCTTTTTTTTTTTAAGGAAACTGTCTCTTGTCATCATTTTGTGCATAGTATTTTATTGTCAGTAGGCACCATCTCTCCACAGTCCAACTATATATTATTTATTGCACCTTAATTTTCAATGAGTGTGATTAAAACAGCATTGTTACTGTTCTTATGGCAGTCACACAGCCATTTCTGTGTAAGCCCTGATTTCCGAACACACCACCATCTGTAACCAATATAGGAAACACATCAGATAGGTTTCTTGGGACACATGTCCCAGACTGAAAAAAGGCACTTCTCTTTTAGACAATAATTCACAAATATAGAATTTTAACCCACTATTATCACTGAGGGAGTCCTGGTTTGGTACTGTAAGATAAGCACTGGACTGCTAACTGCAAAATTGGTGGTTCAATCCCACCAGTCAGGCCTTGGAAACCCTATACAATATGCTATGTGTCAGAACAGGCTGAACGGCACTTAACAACAACCACAACGACGTCATTGACAGTCATTCTTTTTTTCATGGCTTCCTCAAAAAAAAAGAAGACTAAATGTCATTTCTAAAACAAAATGATTTCATAAGGATATTTTTATGATAAACTGTAGGATTAGACAGGATTATGGAAGCTTCTTCTAATTAAAAGTGATGCATTCATGTAAAGTTGTTGGTAGTTGCTGTGGAGAGCCAGTTCTCATTCATGGTGACCCCAGGTTTGCAGAGTAGATCTCCACTCCATAGGTTTTTCAAGACTGTGACTTTTCCTTTTTTTCATACTTTTTAAAAATTCCATTCTTATTTTATTTATGTATTTTTACTTTCCCTTTCTCTTTGGGGGAAAGTTTACTGGTAAATTAATTTGCCATTCAACAATTCATAACACATTTTCTTTTATGATATTGACTTCAATTTCCCAAGTATAGCAGGGTTCTTCCCACTTGCTCCCTTTGTTTCATGTTTCCATTTATCTTGTTTTCCTATCCCTTCTTACTTTCTGAGCATTAGCCAGCGTTACATGTATTCTTTTGTTCGTAAGTGAAAAGGATTTTAGGGAAATTCAACTGAAGGATAGTTGTACACATTACACCTTGTGGGAGTAAGTAAAGGATACCAGAGAATATTCTGCCATTGCTTCTGAGATAAGGAAAAATTTAAATGTATCTGCTATTTTTTACAAAAGACAACACCTATGATAATTCTTGATGTTGTATATGTGCACATTAACTATGAGTGATCATGTTTTTCAATTTTAAGACTTTTGCCCTATTATAGAGCAAATTTCATTACATTTGACATGGGCTAAAAAAGGTATAGGGAGCTCAGATAAGTTATAGAAAGTCCTGGCAATATTTCTTCTCATAAGATTAAAATTTGTACTCAAATAATTGCATAAAGCAAATATAAAAAGTGAAAAATAAAATTTATACCCCATCCTTTTCCTACTATTATTGTATTGTTGATTTATTTCCAAAATTCTATTGGAGTTTGATTTATGTATCTTGAAGCTCTTTAATTGGGAGCATAGATATTTA
>NW_006408581.1:360819-387350 GCF_000296735.1 Chrysochloris asiatica | reverse complement strand
TCTTGTAGACCACATATTGAAGCATCCTGATTTCTTATCCATTCTGCTGTTCTTTGTCTCTTGACTGGTGCATTTAATCCATTGATGTTGAGTATAATTATCAACCGTATGAATTGATTGCAGCCTTTTGCTGTGTGGTTTTCTGTGGTGCTATTGTTTTCTTTGCTCCACATATTTTTCTGTGCTGAGTTCAATTTGTTTGTGTTTTATTTCTTGTCTATTTCTTCACTGCTGTTGTGTTAGTGTTTACAAAATCTTCATGGTTTTCCTTTTTCTTGATATGATATGGAAGCGTATTAATTTTCTTTGAACTGTCTCTGAAACTGATGTGGAATTTCAGAACATTAAATTATATAGCATATGGGGACAACTGAAATAACAAGATGAGTGTTGCCAATGGCATTCACTGATTGATCATTATGATGCTAATTTGATAAATCTACTTGGGTATTTATTAATGATTCAGTTTCCTGAATTCTCCTTCATATCTACTGAATCATATTCTCCAGGAAACTTTCAGAATCTGTGTTTTGAACCACAAGCCTCACAACCGAACCTTGTAATAAGAAAAGTTTAATAACATTGAAATAAAATGTGGGCCCTGTTGTTAGAGAATTACATGAAGTTGTGGCAAGACACTGTCCACCAGATCTCTATAAGATTGCTTCATACCAACCCAATCTCTGTTTTGCTCCCTGACCCATAAAAATATCTCCTCGATCTTGATTGTATAGTCCCTGTCATATAAAAATCTTGCTCTTCTGCAGACTGCAATTTCAAGTTCGGTCTTGAAACAGGTTGAGTTTCCTAAACAAATCTGTTGTTTATGATAGTGGGTGCAGCTCAGAGTAACAGTTGTCGCTCATACTTTGGACATTCTGTCAGGAGGAACCAGTCCCTAGAGTAGTCTGTCATGCTTGATAAAGTGGAGGATTGCAAAAAAGAGAAGGAGACCCAAGTTGAGCTCACACAGTGTCAGCAACGACGGCCTCACACTTAATACTGGTGCAGGTCCAGGTAGTGTTTTGTTCTGCTGTGCATAGGGTTGTTATGAGTTGGACCTGTTCAACAGCACCTAGCAATTGAAACAGCATCTCACTTTGGTCAGACACTGCCTTCCCACAGGTTGTTCTCCAGGAATATTGAGATGGTTAGAGAGCTAGCTCTCATGGAGTTGACACTGATTCATGGAAATCTTAAGTACAACAGAATAGAAATACTGTCCAATCCTGGACCATCCTCACAATCCCCAGCATTTTGAATCTATCTTTACGACAATTGGACCAATTCATTTCACCAAGAGTCTCCCTTGTCTCCTCTGGCTCTTTATCCACCATGACTTGATCTCTTCTCATGACATGTTCAGAGAGTTTTGATATGGCACTGTAGAACATCTATTACACTGTTAAACACACAGTTGGCTGCTCAAACCCACCAGCCGCTCCTAGGAAATCCTATACAGTGTTATTATGAGTCAAAACCAATTCAATGACAACTGATGTGTTCAAAGTAAGCAAATTGGACTATTTTTTTCTGTTGTAATCCATAATATTCTCATTAACTAATTTCTAGGAAAGGATTGTTAGAACTTTCTTCCTAGTATATCTTTGTTTGGAAGATCCACTGAAATATGTCCACCATTAGAGACACTGCTTGTATTTGAAATACTGGTTGTGTAACCACCAGCATCACAGCTACCCATATGCCATCATAGTAGGACAAATTGACAGGTAGCAGTAATATATCGTAACAATGAAAGAAAGAAAGCATAGTATAATATATATATTACTATAAGTTGGCCCAGGATCGGACATTGTTTCATTCTGCTGTGCATGGGGTCTCTATGAGTTGGTTCCAACTCGATGGCACCTGACAACAACAACAAGAAAATTCCTAATTTTTTATACTAATTATATTTGGGATAAACTTTGATATTGAATCTCAAAGTTCTTCCTACCAGCCCTGGTTCCTCTGTGTTGAGTAAGATTTACCTTACGTTTCTTGCAACCTGCTCAGTTCAACAATCATTATGCCTGAAGTCTTTTTTTTTTTTTCATTATTATCTCAAAACTTCTGAATACTGAACAAAACCTAAAAATACAATGTATTTTTAGGAATGGCACACAAAGTTCTAAAATAATAAGCTAAAAAGGAATAAAATAAAAGAACAAATAGACAAGATTCACTACAAAATTGAAGAATACATTTTAACAAAGATCTTCAGCGCAATCACTGGCAGATACTCAGAGAGACAGTTATAGGTAACATGATGAAGATTCTAAAGGTGAAGAAATTTGGAGAAAAGTGGAAGGAAATCTATGCTTCCTATCATTAGGATGTGCTTGACATCACTACAAAAGTAAACTAAGGCACATCTACATCCGTTAGAAGATAGTTCGAAAGACGATCTTAAGGAGGATGTACAGTTGTTTATGCTTTCTTAAGTTGTAGAGGATTTTTATCCCGAATGAGGGCCAGAATATGTTGAGGTCAACTTCTATGCTTCTTTCTAGTTAAAATTGAGTCAGAGTATTAAGTCATAGTGTTGCTTTTCTTAACTTCCTTTGCTTGGTGTCAGAGCTAGGATTTATCCTCTAAGAAACACCCAGTGTCATATAGAAGGGAGCCATTTTCAGATCCAAGAAAACATAGTGACTCTTCAGTGCAGGATATTTAGGAGCTCAGACCAGGAGGGAATTAACAGCTGATGGAAAAGCTGAGACCTGTATGACTCACACCCTCAACTATAAATAAAATAGTTTTCCTCCTCCATTTTTAAACCCATGGAGTGTTTCTCGGTCTGCTTATAAGACTGGCTCTTACTTCAAAATTCCCAGAATCAAGAAATGCCAGAGAGTCTGATGGCTATTTTTTTTTTTTTTTTTCTATTATTGAACAGATAAGTCAAAATAAATGTATGATGTGGCTTGTGGTTTAATGCGCTGTACTGCAAGGTTGGTTTGAACTTCAGGGTTGGCGGTTCAAGCTCACCAGCTTCTCCTCGGAGACCCTATACAGGATTGTTATGGGTGGGAACTGATCTGATGGCACTTAACAACAACAAATATTGCCAGAAACACAACTGATGTTTGTAGGTAAAACACATAAGTTATACCTACAACTAAGTTTATCTGCTTATCTTTTTCTAGGAACTATCAATTCACTCAATTCTTACAGCATTAATTATTACCACTTTTATGCATATAATTGTACAACTTTTGATAAGTCACTTAATCTCTGTATATGAACCAATCTCTGTTTTTAAAATGGAATTGTTATACAGCAGTGTTCTTTCCTATTATAGTCTGTTTGTGTCATTTGACCACTGAGATTCTTAATTGATAAAACATTGTAAAAGACTAATTCGTAAGCAAAATCTTACTTATCAGAAGGCACACATATTCTGTCATGAATAAGAAACACACACAAAAATGTCCTTAGTATTTGAATCTTATCAGTGCTGCAACCTACAATTTTGACCCTGGTAGCGTAGTGGGTACGAATCGGGCTGTGAACCTTAAGGTCAGCGGTTCGAAACTACCAGCTGCTCCGCGGGAGAAAGATGAGGCTTTCTACTCCCGTAAAGATTTACACCCTCGGAAACCCTGTACAGGGTGGCTATGGGTCGGAACCGACTCGACGGCACTTAACAACAACAACAAGGGGTTAACACTGATATCATAGTGGGTTACATGTTGGACTGCTAACTACAAGGTCAGCAATTTGTATCTACCAGTCGCTCTGTGTGAAAAAGATGAGAGTTTCTGTTCTCATAAATATTTACAGTCTCGGAAACCTAAATTGGGTCACTGTGAGTGGGAACTGACTCAACTGCATGGCGAAGCAGCAACAGGGATTAGCAATCTTAAATTAGCCTACATTTTATATATAACTGTTAATAGAACAATTAACAAACGTTATATTGCATTTGTGAATAGATTCATATTCCCTTCTTAATATTCAGTCGCCTATAGTGAGTAAGCTCAGGCGCTAAATTAATAGATTGTTAAATTCTCAGCCAAAGTCACACAGTAATTTTCTACCAAGCTTGAACACAGTCTTTATTCGTCTTGCTTACAGTTCTATTTATAAGCAGACCTGACATGTAAAAATAGCTCCAGCCATAAACCTTTGGTCTCAAAGAACTGCCATTCCCCATGAGTGCTTTTATAACTATAGCTTGCTTTGTAGTGAAGTTGTAATGACAGCTGCCATCAAAAGTCTTTCATGAAGCATTTGCTGACCTTTACATGCTGCATGTAACAAGTGTCCTTGTAACATCTTCAGGGTTTTGATTTGGCGTTCCATATTTCAACAAAGATTCCCCATATTTAACCCTAAATGTACTAAACATAATTTGATAATTTATGTCTTTTATACCCTTGATGAGTCTCTCGGGATCCCTGGTGATACAGAAGTTAAGCACTAAGCTGCTAACTGAAAGGTCAGTAGCTCATACCCATTAAGAAAAAGTGTGGCAGTCTGCTTCCATAAACATTAACAGACTTTATAACACTGCAGAGCATTTCTTCTCTGTTATATAGGTTTGACTCGTAATCCAATTGTGTTGCTAAAGAAATTCTTAGGTGAGCCAATAATTAAATTACTTGACTGCTATCCTAAAGATTGGAGGTATGAGCCCACCATAAACACATTATAACTCAATTTTACATAACCAGCTGTTGTTGCTCTTAAGTGTTGTCTAGTCAGTTTCGACTGATAGTGATTCTCTATAGGGTTTCTGAGGAGCAACTGGTAGGTTTAAACTGCCGACCTTGTAGTTTGCAGTCCAGTGCTGGTCCTATAGCACTACACCAGGAGTCCACATAACTAGTTTGTGACATTAAAGTCACAAAGATCTCAACAGAATGTCACATTTCATTGATCTCTTATGAATAACTTTCTGTGTACTATTTAATTGAACCCTTCTTAATTAATTCTTAATTTTAATTATATAACACTCCCACACTTTTATAGCATTTGATGGTTATCAAGATGTGCTCAGATCCCTTTTATGCATATCTCATTACAATATGATAATGGTAAAAGAGATAACATTCATGATTATTTCTGTCATGTTTCTTAAAGAGCTGGGAGGCTCCCGGTTCCTATACTGTTCTATGGGTGTTGCATTTCTTCTTGTGTTTCAAAAACCTATACTTCTCAATCATTCTTGAATGATTGATTACTAATGTTCATTGAGGGTGGAACAAATAGCAACATGTTACCATGGCTGTAGACTGGGTTCCACAAATGGTGATCTCTATAATTTTGAGTGGTGTATTGGGGGATCTATTCACCAGAATCTGAGAGTTCTATAAGAAAACATTGTTATTGTCATATGTCTTGAAGTAGGTTCTGACTCATAGAGGCCCCACATAGGGCTCCTGATGAGCAACTGGTGGGTTTGAACCATTGACCTTCTGGTTAACAGCCCAGTGCTTATCCTACAGTGCCACACCATTAAAAAATAATAATGTCAACTTCTGGTACCAGTTGTTGTTATGTGCTGTTGAGTCAGTTCTGACTCATAGGGTTTCCAAGACATTAAATCTTTGTGGGAGCCAAAAGCCTCATCTTTCAACAGCAGACCTTGTAACTCACAGTCCAGTGCTTATCATATGGAGCCATTGCATTCCCTCGATAACAGTACTATTGAAAAAAAAGTAACTCTTCATAGCAGTGCTCTCCATATTATAACCAATAGCATTAGAGATATTTCAGAGTGCATGTTTATATGCGAGCTTCTCTTAGTGGAAAAAAAAAAAAATCTCCTTAATATTTTAGAGAAAAAGTATTTGCAGGAATAATATCTTTTTGAAGAATCAGCAAACTAGACTGGTCCCTATGTGGTGAAGTTTAAAGCTATCCCAAATGTCTGACTTTTTAACTTAACAACTGTTGTTGGTAAGTGTTATACTACTCCATAATCCCTGCTATCAATCACTACCCTACCCTCATTAGTCTTCCCCACATCCAAGGATTCTGAAATCAGGTATGATGTCTCACAAAACTCATAGGCCATCAAGGAAATGGCTCACACATTTGTGGAGGCTGGCCACTCCCACATATGCAGTTCACCTTCTCCAGGATTCTCCTCACTCACACCTAATTGGTCTGTTGAGTCACAAAGCTGTCAAGAGTGGAAAACAGATCAGAATGCTGTTTCAAGTCCCAAACTGGAGCTTAGATAGAGGTGATCTTGGTTAGTCACTCAAAAGAGTACACAGTTCAGTCACATCACCATCATTTTATACCTAGCAGGATGGCAAAATTGTCCACACACCTTGTTAGATTTCCAAGGTTTTATAATCACAACTACCCCTGTTAATATTCACTCACAAATGAACCATATAGTACTTTCAGTATATTCTCCCACTTTCTTTTACACAGATCTATCAGAACAAAAGAAGTCATTAGTTGAGTATTGCAAAGACACGGCTGGACGAGACAATAAATAATTTACTGCACTGCAGTTAAACTCAGTTAAAGGAAAATTTAAAAAAAAAAAAAAAAAAGAAGAAGAAGAAGATTTATTGAAACCAAAACATCTTTCTAGTCGGAAATTATGGAAACCTCAATAAATGAAGCCAGGACACTAAGGGAGAGATCACAAATCACACAGTTATAGTGCCACAAGCAAAACTCCTGAATACAATGATCTGATTGTTTTACAGTGATTGAGGTCAGGTAAAGGTGAAATGAAGTGGAGTATTATTTTTAGCATGACTGAGCTGTAGGATAAGCACTCAACCCTCAACCGCAAGGTCAGTTTGAGCCCCAAGGGGGGAGGTTCAAACTCACCAGCTGCTCTTTGGGAACCCTATTGTTGTTGTTGTTATGTGCCATGGTGGCTAACTAGATTACACTTAGCAACAAAAGAATACATTGGTTCCTGTTGTTGTTGTTAAAGTAGTACTGAGTCAGTTCTGTTGCTGATCCTACAATCAGGAGTCCTAGGTTGGTTAGAAGATGTAATTACAAGGTCATGGCCAATTACAAAACAAACCTATGATAGATATTTTGGCAAACAAGTTGTTAAAAATTGCCTTGCCCAAAACATATGTTCTCTTAAATGGCCTTACAAGTTTTGATAAGCTGTTGGTTCAATGCTCTATGATGTGTAGTACCACATTCATAACCTAACCACAAAGGAAAGTTAATTCGGTAATGTTTGGGCTATTTACTAAATCAACAGGGGTAGAGTCTGTGTGAAAGGTTATCTGAGACTTTAGCACTGGTTTAGCTATTTAGGTCAACTACCTCTTTTTTGTTTTATGTAGGAGCTGTAGGTTAATGTGCCAGACTGCAAAGCTATTTGAACTGCCAGGTAGACGGTTCAAGCTCAGCAGCGGCTTCTCAGAAACCCTATACAGGATCGCTATGGGTCAGAACGGACTTGATGGCACATAACAACACAACATCCTGTGACAACTTATATCTGTGTTTACACGTACTCTGTGGTCTGATGATCGTGTAAATTAGTAATATTGCTTTTTGTTAGGTGCTATCGAGCCGGTACCGACTCATTTCTTAAACTGTGTGATCTCATAACTTATTGTTGGGGAATTTCTAGAAAGTATTTTTTCCTAATGATGTATATTTAATTTTGGGAAATGCTCTGCTTTTATATTTTATTTTCAAGTTTTTACCTTTAATTTTATAAGGTATAAATTAACATCTGAGGTTTAGAGAAGGCAGCTTCATTTTAATTCTTTATGAGGTATTATTATTATAATTTCTGAGAGAAGATTTGACCTGACCACATAAAAATGCATATACAACAAACAAAATAGTTATACATATGAAACAAACAAATCAGAAAAGCCTTAGACTCTTGTCTAAATTATGCCAGTTAGAAATCAAACTTACTACTAACTGTTATATTAGTTTGTTCTGACTTTTTAAATATATGACTGAAACAAATTCTGACACATGGAAGAAATTATATTACATTATTTGTAACCTAGAGCAAACTGTGAGTAGCTATTTGTTACAGATTTTTTTTTTTTTTTTTTTTAATTCTCTTCACCCCAGTAGCTCAGTAGAAGATTTCCAGCCCTATTTCAAACTTAATCACTTCAATGTTCTCCCAGGCCTCAAGTGAACAAATATGAAAGATTGGAAAAGTGAAGCTTCTCAATACAATGGGGGCTCATTAACAATGTTTTAACAAGCCTGAGTTTATGCAAGCCATTGTCAAACATGCAGTTCTAATTTGAATCTGCACTTCTCAGCATCATAATGAGGACTCTGCTTAATGCTGGTGTTGGTGCATATACACGGGCACTCTGCATTTAATTCAATCAAGAAATACACCTTTACATTTAGATTTTGGATTAGAATTCTGACTGCATAGAAGGATTCCATTTGAAGTTGTGTACTTCAAAGAACATTTCAGAACACCAGTGAAATATTGACTACTGACCTTTACTTTGTTGTTATTACATAGCTTCAGGTAGATTCTGACTTATAGAGACCCTGTATAGGATTTCCGAGGAGCAGTGTGTGGGTTTGAACCACTGACCTTGCAGTCCAGTGCTTATCCAACAGCGCCACACCAGTACTCCAGTACTCATGTAATAAAATTTTCTTACCTGGTGTGGTGCTGTGGGTCAATGTGCCAGACTTCAAAGCTGTTTAAACTGCAATGTTGGTGGTTCAAGCTCACCAGCTGCTTCTTGGAAACTCTATACAGGGTCGCTTTGGATTGGAATCGACTTGATGGCACTTAACAACAACAATCCCATTGGGAATTGCTGGAATAATTGAATACTTAATAGAATTTAATTTAGGGACTAGTTCTCCTGTTTTTAAATTCTTATTTTTACTATATTACTTCTCTATATATTCTGCTCTTTTCCATTTGCTTTATGAATGTGTGCAAATATATTTTAAGTAAACAAATACATATAAATTATTGAAGGACTTCTGGTGTGGTGCTGTAGGATCAGCACTAGACTGTGAACCTCAAGCTTGGTAGTTTAAACCTACCAGCTGTTCTTCAGAAACTCTATACAGGGTCACTATGAGTCGGAACCAACTCGACATAACTTTACAACAGCAGACTCTTTATACATGACATGTATTCCATAATTTATATATTCTTGAAATAAGTATTAGATGTTGCAACATTCGCAACATTCTCTTCATCTCTTCTTTCAGCTTAAGGTGCTGTTTCTCCTGTTTAATTTTATTATTATTATTATTTATTGGGCTATTTTCTCAAAATTGGGCTCTGAGGTAGTACATGAGCAATATCTCTCTAAGTTCTCATATTATTCTCTCTCATATTTAACTCGAGTTGGAAGAGAGGAGGCTGGTCTCAAAAAGGAGGGAAAACTCACCCCCTGTCCCCACCAGCACCACTCCAGCCTTCTCACTGTCTCCTCCTGTGTGTGTGTGTGTGTGTGTGTGTGTGTGTGTGTGTTGGGGGGAGGGTCATAATCCAAAGGAACCAGAGCAGTTGCAAACACTGTTTACTGGTGGTCTGAGCTTTGAAACTACAGATGGTAGTTAACAAGAACATTTTGAGAAGTGGGGTGCACTCACAGATTATGTGATGATGAGCGATACCAGACAAAAAGTTCCAGAGACTTTGGTTTTGTGATTTACTCTTGTGTCAAAGAAGGTGGAGGCAGCCATGTGAGCCCAACCATACAAGGTTAAAGACTGTAGTGGAACCAAAGTGAGCTGTTTCTCTAGAGGATTCTGTAAAGCCTGGTGTACCTCTAACAGTGATGAAAGTTTTTGTTGGTGGCGTTAAAGATGACACTGAAGAATATAACTTGAAAGACTACTTTGAAAAGTGAGGCAAGACTGAAATCATAGAAATTATAGAAGACAGGCAGAGTGGAAAACAAAGAGGATTTGCTTTGTAACTGTTGATGATTACTATGCAGTTCATAAAATTGTTGTTCAGAAATAGCTCACTATTAATGGGCATAATTGTTAAGTAAAAAAGACCTTTTCTAAGCAAGAGATGCAGTCTGCTGGATCACAGAGAGGTCTTGTTGGTGAGTCTGGAAATCTTATGGGTTATGGAGGAAACTTTGGTGGTGGTAGAGGAAACTTTGGTAGTGGTGGAAACTTTGGTGAAAGAGGAGGCTATGGTGGTAGAGGTGGTGGCGGATATAATGTATTTGCAGGTGATGGTGGCTACAATGGAGGTGGTCCTGATTATAATTGTAGAAGGGGCAAGGGCGGACCAGGATATGGAAACCAAGGTGTTGGAGTATATAATGGTTACAATGAAGGAGGAAATTTTGATGATAGCAATTATGGTTGTTGTGGGAACTATAATGATTGTGGTAATTATAGTGGAAAACAACAATCAAATGATGGACTGATGAAAGGGGGCAGTTTAGGTGGAAGAAGTACTGGATGTCCTTGTGGTGGTGATGATGGATCTGGTGGTAAAAGTGGTGGACATGAGAGCAGAAGGTGGTAAAAATTCAGCAGAAAGGGGCTACAGTGTTTAACAGGAGAGAGAGCAAGGAGTTGTCAGGAAAGTTGCAAGTTACTTTGAGACAGTGGTCCCAAATGATTCGAGGAACTGTAAAAATCTGTCACAGGAGCAATGATGATCCAGTCAGAAAAGTTACTGCAGCTTAAACAAGAAACTTTTCTTGTTCAGGACTGTCATAGCCGCAATTTGCAAAAAGTGCAGCTGTTCATTGTGCAGTGTAGTACCAATTAAAGTACATTCCTGAGGTCTTTTATTTGTTGTAGCTTTGTCATTTTCTTCTTCTTTTCATTACTTCAGGTATGTTGTTGTTAAGTGCCTTTTAGTCAGTTCCAAAATATAGCAACACTGTATAGGGTTTCTGAGGAGTGGCTGGGAAGATTGACCCACTGACCTCATGGTTCAAACGGATTTTGCAATCCAGGTGGCTATGGGTCGGAACCGACTCGACGGCACTTAACAACAACAACAATATATACATACACACACACACACACACACACACCCATATATCAGGGCAATATACATCAGTTATCATGCCCTGTAAATTGTGGTAATAATACCAGGAATAAAAAACTTAAGGCATTTTAAACTTTTCAATATTTTTGTAGTTCAGTTTCCTACATTTTAGTACAGAAAATTTGACAAAATACAGTTTTGAAGGTGTTACCTTTAGAGTTAGCAAGTAAAGAAGATCATTGTTAACCACTGTTTTCCATGAATTTTGATAAAGTTTTGCTAAACTGAGAAGAAACACCTACTAGCTTTCAGTTTAAGAGGAATCTATTGCCCCATTTCCAAACCATGGTATGAATGGGCACTGACATGTGGAGAGAATAGCTGTTTGTAATGTGTGTGTTAGATAACCACTAGGATTAGGTATTTCAATTAGTATATTTATGCATTTCATAGCATTAATATTTGCCTTCAATGAAAAAAATCTCAAAATTCCTATTTTGTTTTTATGCATTTAAAAAAAATGTAATCAGATTTGATTTAGGACATTAGCTATGCTAGCTGTGTTTATAAATAATATAGTGACTTTGGTCACATTGGAACAGCTGCCATAATTTTATTTGTGTGTAAAGAATTTTTGCTGCCCTCTGCTTAAATTCTGTAGTGGGGTAGTGGATTTCCCCCCTTTTTTCCTACTTTAAACATGATTCTTAAAGAATTTCAAAATACAGACTACTAGGCTTGTTGTAGCAAAGCAAATTAGTGGCTACCTTTTAAAAGAAAAATTGTTTTTGAAGCACAAGAGGCATATAAATCTTCTGTTATTTTCCTTGGTTTATTTTTTAAAATTGATATAAGGTCTCAGAGCAAGAGAATAAAAATCATGCATTGTTGAACTTTTTACAAAATTCTGGTATTATTCTCAAGACACCTCCGTTTTGGAAGTGTTTAAGGATTGCAATATCATTATTTCTTTAGTTTATTTTTTAATAACAAGTGTGGAAAATGAGTAACCTTATCCTAGCATGGCTGTTTATTCTTTTGAAGTAACTTGTGTTTTCTGCCTGGAAACCTGTTATAATTCTTTTTTTTCTTCAGAGATCAGGAATTTCATCTGCACTGTGTCTAGGAAAATAGATTTTAGTATAAATCCAGCCTGGAATGTTGTGAGTTGTATTAATCTGCATTCTTGAGTCCTTACAAATCTTAAGGAATTTTTTTCTGTTCCTTCTTTAGTTATTGGCTCTCTGAATCAGTTCCATTACCCGACCTCCTCTGGGCTCAATGTCTAAGTTCTAGCCTCTGGGTTTTTGTTTGTTTATTTTTGTTTTAGATTTATAGCTCTTAATATTTTTGCCTTATGTGTGGAGCTTTTTTTTTTTTACTTTCCAGGCCACTGATAAAGACCACTATCTCATTTAATACAACTTTAGTTACTTGGATACTTGTGCTTTGTTTTGTGAACTAACTATAAAACTCACTATTTACTTTCAACATAACAAGAGATAATAGAATAAATAACTAATATTTTTATTATGCTTTGTTTTCAAGGCTTAGAGATAAGGGTACTGATTTTAATTTTATAAATTTAAACTTAATATTTTTCAGCATACCAACATTGGGAACTTACTTTATAACCCTACTTTTAATATTACTACTGGATATAAGCATAAACATAACACATTTTGGCCTTTTCTTTAGGAAAAGAGGATCCGCCAGCAACAATTTATGAAATGAAGTGTTTGACATTTTTCAGACTGATGAGTCTAGTGAGGGTCATGTACAAAAAAGTTGCAGATGTTAGAATCATTTAATTATGGCTAATCAGAAAAGTTCTGTGTAGTATACAGACATAGTCCTTGTGGGATTTTGAGATGCCAAATGTTTCATGGATACATTTCCATAAATTTTGTATTTCATCTAACATGATAAATGTGACATTGTTTATGGTATACTTGTGAAAAATTAGATAATGTATATTTTTCTTACTGTACAATTTAAAGTAAGAAGTGATTGCTGTATACTTTAGAGAATTCAAGCAAAATGTTCATGTCATTTATTCCTTTAGTGGTTTATTAAAGAAAACAATTAAAATCTTTATACTGAATTACACTAATAAAAAATTTAAAGAGCAAAATTTAAAGCTTACATAAGAAAATGTGGGGCACTAACCCATATGGCTTTCTTGCTTGTATGAATATGTTGTGTTTAAATAATTCAAGAAACGATATCCTTATGTACTTAATGTTTGTGCTTACAGATTCTTATTAAACATCTTGAGGTTTCAACAGAGTCACCACATGATTAAAAAGTAAGTTCTTTCTCTCTTTAGTTTGAACTAATAATTTTATAACCACTGTTGAAAAATACAGCATATGTTATTAAAGATATGTTATTAACAATAGAATTCTTAACTTTTCTATATGTCCTTTTCTCTCTTGCTTTTATTTTAACCTTTACCTAAGAGAAGAGCATTAATAAACATAAAGTCTTTGTTACTCAGGACACTAGCTACATAACAGCATGTAATGTCAAAAATGTAAATGAGAAAGAATATAATCTACTGATTTCTTTGTGTTTAGGAAACACGATTTCCCAGATTATGAAGATAAATAATCAATTTTCTAATTTAGTAATTCCCACAAAGAGTAATGAAAAAATGATGCCTTCAAAAGTAATATGATACCTTTAAAAAGTATTGGATATATGTATTACTATTTATTAATAGATTACTAATTCTTTGGATTTACTTTTTTAGAAGAAAACGAAGTAAAAGTATCAAGAGAACATTGAATTCAGTGAGCCTTTATAGTATGCAAAAAATAGAAAACTAGAATTATTCATGAAAAATAATTTGCAAACCTATGGTTAGTGTAATAAATACTATTAGCTTGTATATTTTGAACTTCATTGCTACTACCAAGCAGTTTACAAAGGAGAATATTAAAAATTAATGCATAAAGAAAGAACACAGCTGTTCTATATCTCCACCATAAATTTAGAATGTGAAAATAATGTGAATGTCAATTACCTGAATAAAACATGAATAAGTGAAGGTAAAAACAATGATTTTCATTGATATGCTCTTAGAAATTCCTATGCTAAAATGTTATCTATTGATTTTAGTTCCCACTTAAGGAAAGAAAAAAATTAAATGATAACCATTTACACCCTAACAAAATATAACAGCAAACTTTGAATATTTTGTCAAGTTGCAAATTCTCTTTAATTGAAACTTCAGAGAGTTGGGATCACAAGGCCACTGAAACTGTGGAAAGATGGATTACTCCAATGTGATATAAACTGCAATTATATAATGACATGAGTCCTAGTTTGCCAAACACTTGTTGTTACTAGATGTTGTTGAGTCAGTTCCTACTGATAATCATTCTATGTATAACAGAACTAAGCACTGCCTGATCTTGCACAATCCTCACAATTGTTATGTTTGAGCCTCTTGTTGCAGCCGCTGTATCAATCTCATTGAAGTCTCATTGAAGTCTCCCTTGTTTATGGTGTTCCCCCACTTTACCAAGCATGATGTCATTCACCATTGGCTGCTCACTCCTGATAACATGTCCGAAGTATGTGAGAGAAATATCCCAATCCTCATTTTTAAAGAGCATTCTAATTGCATTTCTTCCAACACAAATGTCCTCATTGTTCTGGCAGCCAATGGGTACATTTACTATTCTTTTGCCAGACACTGGAAAGAAAAATTCTGCTAGATTTTTTAATGTAATGTTAAAAAACAAGTACCATGAGCAAAATACAAAATTTGCATTCACTTGCAGACCTTACATCATGGATTTCTCATGCTGCTCACAAAAAGAATTGGTAAAGACTCAAATACCTTTATGTGTTTGGTTGTACATTAATAGCAGCAGCAGCTACTCTGTTTTATTGTTTGTTTCTCTGTTTTCGCTTGTCATTGTTGCAAATATAACTATTACACATCTTTTGACAATTAATCTTCTTACTGCTGTGCAATTTATTGACAGAAATTACAATAATCAATTTTGTAACCCTAATCTTAAGTGGTTTTTCCATTACCAAAACTGAGACTCAGTAATTCATAAGCATTAATCCCTCTCCCTCCTGTCCCTGGAAACCACTAACAAATTTTAGTCTCGATATTTTGCACACCTTGTTCTTGTCTTTATATATAAGTGAGGTCATACAATATTTTTTTTCCATGTTTTATTGTGAATTATATAATATTTTACATGGGAGAACTTTAGTTTTACATTCATTCCACCGTACATCGTTTCATTGCTATGGTTCCAATCCCCTCCATGCACCATCAACCGACCAAAGGGTATACCCTATAAACCCGCTCTCTATACTCCCCCCTCCCCCCATTATTTAGCACACATACCCTCTCCCTCTCTGGATCGAAAGTCCCCAGCTGCTTCATCATTCCACATCATCGTCTCTGCCTCCATCTTGGGCCTTGCTGCTTCTCTTGGTAGGGTCCCACTCTCGGCTCCTCTCCGTTCATGCTCCTAGAGACCTCTGCTCCTAGACTGGAGAGTTAATCACTCCCTTCCTTGCTACAAAATGTCTACCTTTACATTTCCAACCCTCACAATCAGTCCTGATAACAATCATTCACTATTGTATCACAATTGACCCTTCTGCATTTCATTTCATCAGCTCCGCCTAGACATATTGGATAGTACACACTGGAGATTCTGCCTTCCTCCATGCCCCCTAGTTCTAGGTTCCCTCTTGAAAGCTTGTAAGCCAGTCACTTTTTGCCTTCATATAGTATTTTTCCTTTTTTTTTTATTGACATATTTCACTCTTCATAATGTATTCAATATTCATCCATATACTGTTGTTAAGTGCCATTTAGTGAGTTCCAACTCATAGTGACCCAATATGCAACAGAATGAAATGATGAATGTGTTCTTTCCTTGTAGGGTTTTTTTTTTTTTTTTAATATGCATCATATGGTTTCTTGGTTTAGATGGTTAGTGTATAGTTTCATAAACCATTCCTGTGAAATGGCCTAATAATGTGTTTAGTGACTCTGTTTTACTTCCTACTTTGTTACATAGTGCTTGTGGTCTTAAAAGCTTGAAAACAGCCCTCTAATTTGACTAGTATCCATTCACCTTGAGTAGCAGAGAAAGAAAGAAAGTCAGAAATGGGCAAAGAAAAAGTAATGTGTTGCTAATTGCGTCTATGAACACTTGCCTCCTTTATCATGAAACCAGAGTACTCAATTTTTCCTGGTTATCACTACTGACTCCTAGTGTGGTGCTATAGGATCAGCACAGGACAGTGTGCTGCATGTCAAACCCACCAGTTGCACCTCGGAAACCCTATACAGGTTCGCTGTGAGTTGGAACCGAGTTGAAGACAGTTAACAACAACAACCATTACTGAGCACTTTAATCAACGATTCTGTCAAAGAATCCTGATAAAAATGGAAAGAATGCAGAACAAAATTTCAACTTCTCATGGACTCCAAATATTCTAAAGCCATAGGCATTGTAGGAATCACTGGAATTATTTTGACAGAATAATCTTTAAACCTTAAACTAGGAATATCCTCTGAAGCCTTCTTAAAACCAGACAATGTTGTTATGTATCATCAAGTCAGTTCTGACGCACAGCGACCCTATATAGGGTTTCTGATGAGCAGCTGGTGAGTTTGAACCACTGAACATGTAGTTCAATCTGACCTTGTGGTTAAATGTTTATCCTACAAGGCCACACCAGGACAAAATTAATAATTACTAAAGAATGTTTTCCTTAAAATTGATTCTCTATTACTGTCTATCTGTATTGACAACATCCACATGAATACTGGAGACACAATTTAGGGTGCAGTGAGTATATGAAATGGGGTAACAACTGTTTCGTAATGGAGAGTGAGGATGGAAATTAGGGAAAATATTTAATTTTCAAAGAATCTAAGAGAGTAAAATACCTAGGCATGAATCTAACAAAGGACATGAAAGACTTATTCAATTAAATACATAAAACACTGCTCAAAGAGATTAAAAAAGACAAATCAATGTAAGATGTTCCATGTCTTGGATTAGAAGTTTTAATGTTAAGATGTAAATACTACACAACACAATCTATAGATTCAATGTAATCCCAATCAAAATCCCAACAGCCTTCTTTACAGAAACTAAAAAAATTTAATATAATATTACTAATTTTATATTAAATTGCAAGAGTTCTCAAAAAGTTAAAGCAATGTTGAAAGATAAGAACAAAGTAGAAGGATTAACAATTCCTTACTAAAATATATTATATAGTTATAATAATAAAGACAGACTATTACTAGTATAAAATCGATTTTTTAAAAACTCGGTGGAATAGAATTGTGATTTAAAAAATAAAATCCACACATCTATGATCACTGGACTTTTGAAAAGGGCTTTTAGTTCATTTGATGGGGAAAGAAGAGTATCTTCAATAAATGGTATTAAGAAAACCAAATTTCCTATACAGAAAAGTGAAAAAGGATCAATGCTTCACATCTCACAAGCAAAACAAATTGAAAATGATGATGACCTAAATGGAGTTCTGGTGTTGTGCTTTAGGATAAGCACTGGACTGATAACCACAACATTGGCTCTTCAAACCCAGCAGTCACTCCTTAGATACCCTTTACAGGGTCTCTACGAGTAGGAACTGACTCAATGACACTTAATAACAACAACAACCTTAGTGATTCTCACCCCTGGTAGCCATCAAAGAATATTTCTCTTTGTGTGAAAACTTTTTCTTTACTTTTTACAATAGTGCTGCCATGTAATATTTCTCCTTTTGTGATCAACTAATTTTTTTCAGCATAATGTCCTCCAGGTTATGAAGTGTTTTGCAGATTCATCATTATTCTTTAGCATAATGCTACATTATAGTTTGTTATCCATTCCATCTGTTATCCATTCCATGTGTTGATGATCAATTATGTTCTTTTTGCTATTGTGAGTAGTCTGCAATGAACATGTATGTACATGTATCTGTTCAAGTTATGGCTCTTATTTCTGTAGAGAATATATCTAGTTTATAAGATTGGTGGATCATATGGTATTTGTATGTCCAACTTTTAAGATAGTACCATAGTGTTTTTCACAATGGTTATACCATTTTTAATCCCACCAGCAGAATATAGGAGCTCCTGTCTCTTTATAGCCTCACCACAATTTAAAAAAAATTTTTTTGATCTTTTTAGAACTTTGTTTTTAATGCTGGAGTAAGATGATATAAAATAGCTGCTTTGATTTGTTCTCTTTCTAATGACCATAAGCAGACTCCTGGTGTGGCACTGTAGGACCAGCACTGGACTGTGAACCACAAGGTTGGTAATTTGAAAGCACCAGCTTCATCTTAGAAACTCTATACAGGGTTGCTCTGAGTCAGAAGTGACTAGCTGACACTTAACACCAACAAAGCAATGACAATGAACATTCCTTATTGTATCTGTTGGCCACCTGAATGTTTTCTCTGGTGAAGTGTCTTGTCAACTCATGTCTTCTACCCATTACTTAATAGGATTATTGTCCATTGTGTTGAGGTAATGGTATTTTCTATAAATTCTCTATATTCGTTACTTGTCTGGTAGGTCATCGACAATTTTGCCCTCAATGTTTGTGTTCTCTTTTTACTTTTTTGTTGAAATATTTTCATATACATACAGTCAGCTGATATTTGCCAAAGGACTGAAACACATTAAATGGTGACGAGATCATCTCTTCAACAAATGGTGCTGGCAAAACTGGCAATCCATTTGTAGAAAAATGAAACCATATCCGTATTTCCTACCATATAAAAAATGAACTCAATTTGGATTAAAAACACCAATGTAAAACCTAGAACTTTATAGATCATCAATTGAAAATAGGGACAAATTTATAGACTCTGATACATGGCGTGAATACTATCATAACTTAAAACACAAAAACAGCAAACACAATTTAAATGGCTGGGATCTGTTCAAAATTAGACACTTACAAACATCAAAAGATTTCACCTGAAGAATAAATAGAGACTCGAGGGACTGAGATAAATTATTATGCAATGACATATGAAACACAAAAACTAATCTCTAAAATTTCCAGAAAATTCAATACATCTGCAAAAAATGACAAATAAAACAATTTCAAAATGGGCAGAAGACATGAACAGACACTTCCTCAAAAAAGACATTAAGGCAGCCAACAAACATGAAGAAATGTTCACAATCAGCCATTGTCGTTTTGGTTGTTAAGTGCTGTTAAGTCAGCTCCAACTCATAGCGACTCCGTACAGGGTTTCCGAGGAGTGGCTGGTGAGCTTGAGCCATCTACTTTTCGGTTCATACTGACCTTGCAGTCCAGCACATTAGCTTATAGTGCTACATCAGGACTTAATTGTTGTTGTTGTTGTTAAGTGCTGTTGAGTCGATTCTGACCCATAGAGACCCTATATAGGGTTTCCAAAGAGCTTGAGCCACCAACCTTGAAGTTCAAACAACTTTGCAGTCTGGCGCATTAACCCACAGTGCCACACCAGGACTCCAGGACTCCAGGAGAGATGCACATCAAAACAACAATGAGAGATCATCTCACCCAAAAAAACAATGAGATATCAATTCACTCAATGAGATATCATTAATAGCAAAAGAAAAAACAAAAAACAAAAATGAATAATGCTTATGAGTGGATTAGTGTGTGGAGAGATTGAGAAATTTACACTACTGGTAAGATTGTAAAATGGTGCAACAGCTGTGGAAAATGGTATGATGCTTCCTCAAAAAATTAGAAACAGCAATGCAGTATGACCCAGCATTCCTTCTAAAATAGATCCACAAGAGATAGGAGCTGTGAAGAAATATGTACACCCACTCTTGGTCTGGCACTGTAGAATTAGCACTAGACTGTGAACCAGAAGGTTGGTGGTTCAAACCTACTAGCTGCTCCTCAGAAACCTTGTACAGGGTCGCTATGAGTCAGAACAGAATCAATGGCACTTCATAAGAATCACAAATTTTCATCACAGCACTATTCACAATAGCAAAAAGTGGTGACAGTCTAAATTTCCTTCAGTGGAAGAATGGATAAACAAACATCGGTAGATACATACAATAGGATACTATGTAACATTGAAGAATAATGATGAAGCTGCCAAACACCTCATTGCATGGATGAACCTCAAGGACTTTACATTGAGTGAAATTAGTCAATTATAAAAGGGACACATATTGTGTGAGACTACTATTGTAAAAACTCAAGAAAAGGTTTTCATGCTAAAAGAAACATTATTTGATGGTTACCAGCGATAGGAGGGAAGGAAGAGTAATTCACTGGCTAGAGAGTGTTGTTGTTAAGTGTCCCTGAGTTAGTTCTGACTCATCACCACCCTATAAGGGTTCCAAGACTTCAATTTGTATTTCAGTGCCTTGTTCTTTGCCAGTGCCTTCAGTGCACATTGGACGTCTTCCTTCAGTATCATTTGCTCTTGATCATATGCTACTTCTTTATACTGTTCAACCTCAACCATTTGTCATTATTGTTGTTACAGTGACTCTATGCATTCCTCCCATCTTCTCTTGATGCTTTCTGCACCATTCAATATTTTTCCCACAGAATTTTTCAGTATTGCAAGTCACTGCATGAATTTTTTCTTCAAATCTTTCAGATTAAGAAGTATTGAGCATGCTCTTCCCTTTTGGTTTTCTAACTCCATGTCTTTGTGCATTTCATTATAATACTGACTTTCTTCTTGAGCTGCACATTGAAATATTCGATTCAGCTCTTTTCCTCCTTATTTCTTCCATTTGCTTTAGTATCTCCACTCTGGATAGTAAGAGTGTATTCTGACATCCATTTTGGTCTTTTCCATTTTTCTTGTCTTCTTAATGACCTTTTCTTTCTTACTGTATGATGTTCTTGAGGTCATCCCACAAATATTATGCTCTTCCGTCATTAAAGTCTAATTCATCAAATCTGTTCTTGAGATGATCTGTAAATTCCAGTGAGATATGTTCAAGGCCACATTTTTGCTCTCATGGATTTATTTTAATTTGCTTCAGCTTTAGCTTGAGTTTGCATCTGAGCAGTTGGTGTTCTATCCCAAAGTCTGTTCCTGGCCTTCCTTTGGCTGATGATACGGAGTTTTTCTACCATCTCGTTCCACATATGTAGTCACCAGGGACTACCTGACAACACTGCAAAGTATAAGTATTCCAGAACACTTAATTATCCTCATAAGGAATCTGTACATCGACCAAGAAGCAGTTATTTGATTAGAACATGGAAACACTGAAGGGATAAAAATTAAGAAAATTGTGTGATAGTGTTGTATTCTTTCACCATACTGATTCAGCATGTATGCTGAACAAATAATCTGAGAAGCTGGGTTATATGAAGAACAACGTGGCATCAGGATTAGAGGAAGACTCATTAACAACCTCCATATGTAGATGATACAACCTTGCTTGCTGGAAGTGAAGAGGACTTAAAATACATACTGATGAAGCTCAAAGAGCACAGCCTTCCATATGGATTGCATCTCATTATAAAGAAAACAAAAATCCTCACCACTGGACCAATAAACAACATTCTTATCAACAGAGAAAAGATTGAAGATGTCAAACACTTCATTCTTCTTGGATCAACCATCAACACTCATGGAAGCAGCAGTCAAAAAATCAAACAATGTATTGCATTAGATAAATCTGCTGCACAGGAACTTTTTAAAGTGTTGTAGAGCAGAGATGTCAGCTTGAGGACTAAGGTGGGCCTGACCCAAGCCATGGTAATTTCAATAACCTCATATGCATGTGAAAGCTGAACAGTGAATTAGAAAGACCATAGAAGAATTGACTTAATTTAGTTATGGTGTTGGAAGAGAATATTGAAAGTAACATGAGCTGCCAAAAGAACAAATAGATCTGTATTGGAAGAAGTGCAACCAGAATGCTCCGTGGAGGCCTGGATAGCCAAACTACTCTCATACTTCGGACATATTGTCAGGAGGGACCAGTCACTGGAGAAAGATACCATATTTGTTAAGGTGGAGGGTCAGAGAAAAAGAGAAAGATTCCCAGCAAGATGGATTGGCAAAGTGGTAACATCAGTGGGCTCAAGCATGACAACTATTGTGAGGTTGCCCCAGGATCAGGCAGTGTTTTATTCTGTTGTGCATAGGTTTGATATTAGTCGGTACCGACTCAATGGCACCTAGCAACAACAACAACAACAAGGCACTACAGGGTGGGAGAAAAGCTAAGCTATTGGTGATGTGAAAATCACCTTGATTTAGGGTACACTTGGACAGCCAAATACAGTGGTGGCTGTGTACCACTGAGTTCCTTCTGCAGAGCACCTGGTAGATTCAAACGATTGATCTCATGGTTAGCAGCTATGCTTGTAATTCACTGTGCTACCAGGGCTCCTTAAAACCAGTAATTATTGTCAATAAATTGTACATCCGTAAAAAGTTGAATTTGCAAAAATTGTATGATAGTTGTTTTCAACAACAACAACAAAAGTAGTGGCTGTTTGAATGACAATTTTCTAGTCTCCTCTTTTTTTAATCAACATTTTTTGCATCTTTTATCTAATTAAATAATTGTCCTTCAAAAATCTCCAAGCTGTCTCAATTAATTGTGTTACTTAATCCTTGATTATCTGTCCAGACACCACTTAAGATCTAAATGTGATTCTTGTGTACACCATGTACACTGTATCATACATACCATGATAAGAACTTTGAATTTCATATTTAGGTGAAATAGGGAAGTATAGCTAGATAATTAGTTAGGCTTTCAAATGGATTATAACTAAGTTTTGTTTTTTGTTTTTAATTGCAATAACTCTTATCTGGAGAATGACTAGGAGCAAGAAAATAATGGAAATTGGCAGAGTATATCAGAATATTCAATATGACGATAGTTTGTACTATTGACATAGAGAAAACCAGATTGAAAAAAAAATACACTAAGCTTATTGGAAAAGCTAATTTAAAGATTAGTGTAATTGACATACAAACCTAGTTGTATTCATTCATCTAGGCCTTCACCTTATGAAATTCTTCTGTGAAAATACTAGCAATCATATAGTAGGACCATTGATTTCTTTCTCCAGGGAGTAAACAGAAAGGCAGTCAGTAATATTAAATATAAACCCACAAACCATGGTGCCTTTTGTTTTCATGTTCTCATCAAGTGGGAATGTCAACATTTTCATGATTTTTATTCTCAACATGTCTCTCAAAATCTCCCAAGAGGCTAACGTACAAAACTATGAATTTTCAAAAGCAGCAAAGCTTCAGGAATTCTTGGGTATGCCATGCCCTAACTACTGTGCTTATATTGACATGGTCCTACATTGCTCACCTTCCCCACCTATTGACATCAAGTTGACTCAGACGCATAGTGACCCTATATAGGGTTTTTAAAACTGTAAACCTTTACCGCAGCAGACAGCCACATTTTTCTCCAATGGAGCAGCTGGTGGGTTTGAACCACTAATCTTGCAGTTAGCAGCCCAATGTTTATCCCACAGTACCATTATGACTACATTGCTCACAGTCTTTCTAATCTTCTGTTGCTACTTGTCATTTTTGCCCTCCACCTGCCAATTCCATTGGTATATGTGACCTATGCCACCCATGTTCTAGTGTCTTTACCACCATACATTATTTTTTTAATTATGTATTTTGAACTGCCAAGTAAAATGACTAGCAGATAGTGACTAATACATTTTAGTTGTCTTTCTCTTTGAAAGTTGTTCCTGGTGACAGTGCATAAAAATAATGGAGTGAATAATTGCTCTGCATTTCAAATTCCAAAATCAGTAACAAGGAAAGTGTTAATATAGGTTTAATTTTATCCATCACATGGAATATTCTAATCTCTAGTAGTTAGTAGTTGTAGCCATTGTGGTGGTGGTGCTGTACCGTGGAGTCAGTTCTGACCCATAGCGATCCTGTGTAGGTTTTCCGAGGATTGGTTGGTGAACAAACCGCTGACCTTGCAGTTCAAACCGACACTGCAGTCTAGCACATTAACCCACAGCATTACATCAGGATTCCTGCAACCACTATAGTCATTGACAATACAGAAATAATACAGATCACTGAGCAAAACTTTATACCTTCCACAGGAAAAAAAATTATGTTTTCAGACTGTGTCTAAAAATCCTTGGATTATGGGAGTCTTTCATTTTTAAATAATGTTGAATAAGTACTTTGTAGTCACTATTGTATTATCTGGAATCCTGGTGTGGCTCTGTTGGATAAGCCCTGGAGGTTCAAACCCAACAGCAGCTCATCAGAAACCCTTCACAGGGTCGCAATGAATAGGCACCGACTCAATGCTACTTAATAACAACAGTGTATTATTTGGGAGCATAGTGGCTGTGTAGGATGAACTCTGAACTCTGAATCTCAAGGTTGACACTTTGAGCACACCAGGCATCTGTGGGAGAAAGATGAGTCTTCCTGCTCCTGCAAAGATTTACAGCCTATGAGCTGGAATGAACCCCATCACAATTAATAGCAACAACAGTTATGTAAGTCCTGCTGTGGCACTGAAGGATAAGCACTGAACTGATAAATACAAGGTCTGCAGTCAAGTCCACTGGTCACATCTTGGAAGTCTTATGTGGGGTCGCTATGAGTCAGAACTGACTCAACTGCACCTAACAACCATAACAGAATACTGTTTAAAAGGAAATAGCAAAATTAAACATGAATAGAAATATAAACATAAAATTCAAAGTAAAGCGTATTTCAAATGAACATTAATATAACTACTGATAGAATTGAAAAAACTTAAAGAAACACAATTTTGATTTCTAGTTTCCATAAGCTATTGAATTTCACTTGAAGCTGTAGTCATTTTTCAAGTAAGATAATTTTTTTTTTCATTTTTTACACTTTAATTCTTTGGCAAAGAAGTTCTATTACTGTATGTCAGGAAATGCAGCAAAAGTCTTAAAGAGTAGTTTTTCCTGAGAGGAAAGAGCTGGAGAAAATGCATTAGAAAAATTCCATATTATTCAGTAGATCAGTTATATTTTAATGTGCTGATCTAACTAAAACTACACTATTTTATATAGTTTCTATTTAAAATGGAATGACAGATAAGTACTTACAGAATAAATATTAAAAAACAAAGAAAGAAGAATGTGATCTGGGATATACTGTAATATGTAAATGTATGTTTTGCTCTACAATCTTCCAACATTTTCATAGAATATTAATGTTGTAGCCAACTCATGTATTTCTTTTAAATGGAGTAATAGACATGTTGCACATTCCCCCCAATATCTTATGACTGTTTTAATTAGTGTTTATATTATTTTATAAATCATTAGAATTCACAGTCTGAAGATTCTTCATAATAGCCCACTATGCTCCTTTAACAGGTCAGTACTTCTCTTTCTGATAACTATTTCTCTCTAGTTGCCACTTGCTCTCTGCACCCCATGTCACAATCCAACCCACTGCTAGCACCAACAAACATGCTTTTCCCATTCTGAGCCTCCTAATTATCTTACCCCACCTTCATTTTCTTTGTGCTGTTTGTGAATATTAGGCCTAATCTACTGATCTAGTCCAATAAATGGAAACCTTCTCTCAAACACTCGAGTAGCCAAAATTTCTGGAAGAAGATAGGGTGCACTCTTGTCTTCAGTGGCTTTGAATGTACTTTGTTTCTTCTCTTTCATTTTGATTATTCTGTTATACAGACTTTACTTGTTCATTGTCATTTCCTACAGTTTATGGTGTCCACAACCTTCTTTGAAAATAAGTCAAGCAATAAGAAAATGTTCTCAATATGGGGTACTCCTGTCTTTGTAACCACCCCAGGTGTCCAGCAACTTGAACCACCTTCACCACTGTCGCTACCAAATAATTGGCTGTCGTTCTCCCATTTTGGAAACCTTTAATCATTAGTCTTCCTTCTTCCCTTTTGAACTTTTAACTACTGCAGACTCTTGCCTTTTTCTACAAGAGCTAATTTCACCATGTAACGAGGTATTCCTCCTCTGTTTAAAAAAAAAAAAATGTTATTTTTGTTAATACAGTCAAATCCTTAACTCACTTCTATCATTCATTACTGATACTCTAAGCTTTTACTAGCTTGCCTACAATACTGAATGCATCTCTACACATATTTTTTTGTATATTATTTTTCCAAATTTTTCTCCCTACCCCCAAAACTAGAAGTAAGTTCCAAAACATTCCATTTCCAAGGAACACCAAGTTAGCCCATTAAGCAACAATAACTAACATAATAAGTCTCAAGCATTCTGACTCAATCCCATGATCATTTTAACAAATTCATTTTTATTCAGTTAATTTTAATTTAGTTTTTTAATTCACGCTTATAATTTATTTTTTTCTACTGAATGTTATTGTGTCTTCCTTTAAACACTATTTGTAATGGGATTTTCTTATGACCCTTGAAAACTGACTGACAGATATTTTTTCATTATTTATGCATTTCTTTTCTTAGAACAATCTGTACATTATTCTGATGATAATACACATACTCATTTTATTTGCCTAATATCTAGATGTGATTCTTTTTAAAGTTATTCTCTCTATATAGATAGATAGATAGATAGATAGATAGATAGATAGATAGATA
>NW_006408581.1:359080-360649 GCF_000296735.1 Chrysochloris asiatica | reverse complement strand
ATATAGATATAGATATAGATATAGATATAGATATAGATATAGATATAGATATATAATGTGGTAGCTTTGTAATGAATGTTTATGTACTGGTCTTCTTTAATTTAGATTTGGTTGGTAAAGTCCCTGATGACAAACATAGGTTCTTTGCTGTTTTTATTAATAGTGGTGTGATGATTATGGTTTTAAGTTGTGGTGTTTTTTTTGTTTTTTTTTTTTCATTTAATATCTAAATTTAAGGAATACTTTTTATTCCCAGTTTTAACCTCTGATTTATACCTGTAAAACTCCATTATTTTGGAACATTCCTCAGTTAAAGCAACTCTTCAGACTCTCCAAAGAATTCTGTTTGCAAAGTTCATTGCTATTAAATTCTCTAAAATCCAGTGATGTGTTGAGAAATTAATGGTGCTTGTTATTTCAGTATTTGCAAAATTTCTGATCACAAAATAAGCATTTATTAAGTTTTTTGATGTTGTATTAATAAAGAAGACTACAAAGATTCCAAGAATATCAAGCATAAATGGTTATGTAGCAAGATGTAGACAGTGTGGTGAGCTCATTTTCCTTCATTGAGAATGATAAACTTTATATTGTTTGAAAAACTTTATTGAATTATATTGAATGAAAAACTTTAGATTTTTGTACTGGAAAACAAGTTTGTCTAAAGTAATACCTGTATGATCTTAAAATAGTGCATATAGAAACATATTTTTTTTCTGCCTGAAACACAGCACCTGTTAGAAGTCTAAATTAAATACAACCTGAAGTACTTTTATAAAATTCTATTATGGTTCAAAATCAGAATTATAAGAAAGTTTGTAACAGGAAACCACTAGATGATAATTTATGAGATATGGTCAGTATAGGTTTTAGTCCTTAATACATAAGTAACCAATTACTAGCTAAATATAGTTTTAAGTGGCTTATTGCTAAAAATTACATATTCTGTCCTTGAACTTTTGAATGCTATGTGACTTTCTTTTCAGCTCTACTTATTGTTTTAGTTTTTTGTGCCCTCCAAATTGACAAATGCATTCATATTACAAAAGGATTCATGCATGAATTTCTTTCATGAAATCTACTATATTTAAAGAGCCAACCCCAAACCAAACCCACTACATGTCTTTTCCTACTCATAGCAAATCTTAAAGATAGGATAGAAAAAGGCTGTGAATCATTATGGAAGCAGACTGCCACCTCTTTCTCACATGGGGTGGGTTTTGCATTCAGACCACTGACCCATTTGTTAGCAATCCAGCATTCTGCCAATGATACCACCAGGGCTTGCAAGTTTAAAGAAATCGATATAGATGTGGATTCTTGATGTGGTCCTATAGAACACAGCACTGGGATTCAACGTTGGCTTGAACTACAAGGTTGGCCACTCCTGGAAAACCTATACAGGGTTGTTATGAGTTGGAGCCAATGCTATTGTTGTTGTTATGTGCCGTGGAGTGGGTTCTGACTCATAGTGACCCTGTACAGGGTTTCCAAGACTGTAAGTCTTTACAGGAGTAGAAAGCCTCATCTTTCTCCCGTGGAACAGTTGATAGTTTCAAACTGCTGTCC
>NW_006408581.1:356430-358897 GCF_000296735.1 Chrysochloris asiatica | reverse complement strand
CATTGGACTTCAAGGTCGATTTAAACCGCAAGATTGTTGTTGTTGTTGTTAAGTGCCATCGAGTCGATTCTGACCCATAATGACCCTGTACAGGGTTTCTGAGGAGCAGCTGGGGAGCTTGACCTGCTAATCTTGCAGTTCAAATGGCTTTGTAGTCTGGCGCATTAACCCACAATATCATACCAGGTGGTTCAAACTCACCAGTCACTCTTCAGAAACTCTATACAGGGTCACTATGAATCAGAACCAACTTGATGACACTTAACGATAACAACTATAGATATATGTTTGGGATGCTAACTCCAAAGTCAGCAGTTCCAATTCACCAGTCGATCCATGAGAAAAAGATGAGGCTTCTGGTCCCACAAAGATTATAGCTATTTAGTGAGAATTTCTTGGCCTACAACAAGAACATATATGTGTGTGTGTGTAAAAGGGACTTCAAAAAGTTTGTGGGGAAATTCCATTATCTTTTAATTCTATTTTTTTTTTTGCATGTGCATATATAAATATATGTTTGTTGTTAAGTGTATAGGTTCCTACTCATTGTTATTGTTAAGTGCCATTGAGCAAGTACTTAACAACTGTGAGGGTGGTGGTTCAAACCCACCAGCTTCCATGAGGTTGGTAATTTAAACCCACCAGCTGCTTGGAAACCCTATACATGGTCACTATGAGTTGGAACCGACTTGATGGCACTTCACAACAACGACAACCACAAGATTCACTTTATGTACAATTTGGGCTTTAGCTCGTTTCATTTCCTTAAATCAGTGGTTTTGAAAATGGGAATCAGAAAATTTACTAATTCTTACACTAAAAGTTATAACCATTAATTTATACCATACTGCTGTTTTTGCATGTTTGTTTGCTTCTCTGTGGAAATTGGAAGTTGGCCAGAGACCAGTTCCTAATACAGTGTGCTGAGGAACATTGTTTTCAATATGCCCAGTCTTGTATTATACACTGAACATTTTTCTATTAGTTACCTGCACCTGGGCCGCTCATAGCCAGGGTCTATGAAATTGTCAGGAAGAAAGACCTCCTGAGACTAAGAAGGTACATGCTACTTAATATCCTGTTAGTGTTAGGATGACCTGAGTAATTGAAAAAGGTAAAGAAATATGTTTTGCATTTTTGTAATTCTTAAGAGCTGCATATAATTGCCATACATTATGATTTTTTTTCTATTACAAATTGATATTGTACTAAAGAAAAAATGTTCTCGCTAAAGGGAAGGATAAAAATATAAAAAAAAAGATAAGTAAAACTCACACATGACTAAAGTGATATTATGAACAAAATGTCTCCAAAGCCCTGTGAAATTTGTGGATAGCAAGAAAAATACATACTCATAGTTAATGTGTCATTAATGTTGCAATGGTTTAATAATTAACCTTAAAATAGAGTCAGGTTTTTTAAAAGGCAATGAGGTGTTAGCTAGATTAATTAGAACTCAAGCAGGAAATAGCAAAGATTGTATAAATATAGCATATGACAAATGGCATCGCACATGGTATTTTAATGCACTATTAAATTGCAACTGTCTTGGGTAAAAGAAATATACATAAAGACTGTCAGAAGAACTTAAAGTAATATATCATCTTCTCATAAATAGTAGTTACCTGACAATATGGGACTGCTTCATGTGCAGTAATTCAAGTTAAAGAGTGGTGTTTCAATTGTCTGAGTACCTGTACTGTTTCAGTATATATTTTCTGAATTCACTTTCAGAAGCCACTATTTATGAATAACAATAAAAGTACATGCATGGTATAGACAGGATTTTTTTGTTAAAAAAAAATCAAATATGCATGTGGCAGTGGTGATTGTGTGCCACCAAGTATGGCCTGACTCATGGTGGCCTTGTAGAGTTTCCAAGGCTACAAATCTTTGTGGGAGTAAAAAGTCTCACATATAACAATAAAAATATGTACAGAAATAGCTGTAATTGTCCATTAATCACCAGAACATGTAATGTGTGAAGGATGAATCTAAGAAAAATTGAAACTGTCAAAAATGAAGTGAAATGCATAAACATGGATATCCTAGGCATTAGTGAACTGAAATGGACTGTTGTTGGCCATTTAAATCTGATAATCCCATGGTTTATGATGCAGGGAATGAAAAATTGAGAATTGGCATCACACTCATCATCAAAAAGAATATATCAAAATCTGTCTTGAAGTATTACTCTATCCATAATAGGATAATAACCACACATCTACAAGGAAGACCAGTTAATATGACTAGTGCTCAAATTTATGCACCAACCACTAAAGCCAATGGAAATGAAATTGAAGAATTCTACCAACTTCTTCAGTCTGAAATTGATCAAATAGTCAATCAAAATGCATAGATAATTACTGGTGACTGGCATGCAAAGAATCAGTAGTTGGAAAATATGGCCTTGGTGATAGAAAGATGCTGGAGGCCACATCATAGAATTTTGTAAGACCAGTGTATT